>NW_012109964.1:323816-326673 GCF_000951045.1 Mandrillus leucophaeus | reverse complement strand
TGAGCCCAGAAGGTGGAGGTTGCAGTGAACCAAGATCATGCCACTGCATTCCAGCCTGGGCTGTAGAGCTAGACCTTGTCTTAAAATAAAATAAAATAAAATAAAATAAAATAAAATAACATAACATAACATAAAATAAAATAAAATAAAATAAAATAAAATAAACAAAGGAAAGTTTGTATCAATAAATGTCTGCATTAAAAAAGGAAGATCTCAAAGAACCAAACTTTATACCTCAAGGAACTACAGAAAAGAAAACAAAGCAAATTCAAAATTAGCAGAATTTAAAGGGAATAATAAAGATTAGAGCAAATATGAATGAAATAGAGAATAGAAAGACAATAGAATAGAGCAACAAAACTTAGAATTTGTGTTTTGAAAGGATCAACCAAATTGACAGATCCTTAGCTAGACTAATTAAAATAAAGAGAAGACTTGAATAAATAGTTAGACATTAAAGAGGAGACATTACAACTAATGCCAAATAAATAAAAAAGATTATAAGAGATTACTGTGGACAGATATACACCTATGAATAACCTAGAAGAAATGTATAAATTCCTAGACAAATGCAATCTATTATGACTGAATCATGAAGAAATAGGAAATTGCAACAGACCTATCACTAGTAAGGCGATTGAACCAGTGATAAAAAGACCTTTTGTTAAAACACACACACACACACACACACACACACACACACCCAGGACCAGATGGCTTTACCCATTTTTGGGAGAATTATCCCAAACATTTAAAAAAGAATTTATGACAGTTCTTCTCAAAAAAAAAAAAAACAAAAAAAAAACTGGAGAGGAGGGGACACTTCTAAACTATTTTATGAGGCCTGTATTGCTGTGATACCAAATCTAGACAAAGATACTACAAGAAAAGAAAATTACAGACCAATATAACCAATGAATCTTGATGTAAAAATGTTTGACAAAATATAAGGAAATCAATTTAAACAGTACATTAAAAGATTATATACTGTGATCAAGTGGGATTTATCCCTGGAATGCAAGGATGGTTCAGTATCCAAAAACAATCAGTCAGTGTAATACACCACATTAAGAGAACAAAGAATGAAAAATCACATGATTATCTCAATTGATGCAGAAAATGCATTTGAAGAAATTCAACATGCTTTAATAATAAAAATATTCAACAAACTAGGAATAGAAGAATTCTCTCAACATAAGAAAGGCCAAGTATGAAAAGTCTATAGCTAACATCATACTAGATGGTGAAAAACAGAAAGCTTTTCTTCCAAGATCAGAAACAAGACAAGAATGCTAATTCTTACCACTTCTATTAAACACAGTACTGGAAGTCCTAGTCAGAACAATTAGGAAATAAATAAATAAAGCATCCAAATTGGAAAGGAGGAAATAAAATTATCTCTGTTCACAAAATGACATGATCTTATATGTAGAAAACTTTAAAGATTACAGATTTCAAAAGCTCTTAAAACTAATAAACTAATTCAGCAAAGTCAAAGTTTCTAGGTGCAATATTTTTTTTCTTTTTGAGACAGGATTTTGCTCTGCCACCCAGGATGGAGTGCAATGGCACAATCACAGCTCACTGGAGCCTCAACCTGGGCTCAAGTAATCCTCCCACCTTAGCCTCCCAAGTAGCTGGGTCCACAGGCATGTGCCACCATGCCAGGCTAGTTTTTTTTTTCATCTGTAGAGACAAGATCTTGCTATATTGCCCAGGCTGGTCTTGAACTCCTGAGCTCAAGTGATCCTCCTGCCTCAGCCTCCCAAAGTGCAGGGTACAAAATTAACATAAAAGATTAGTTGAATTTCTGTACAGTAACAATATGAAAGGAAATTAAGAAAACAGTTACATTTATGATAGCATCAAAAAAGTGAAATACTTAGGAATAAACTTAACAAGGTGAAAGACTTGTACACTGAAAACTGTAAAACATTGCTTAAAAAAGTTAAGACATAAATAAATGGAAAGATATCCCATGTTCACGGACTGGAAGACAATGTTGTTAAAATGTCCATACTATCCAAAGCAATCTGTAAATTCAGTGGAATCTTTATCAAAATCCCAATGGCATTTTTTTTTTTTTTTTGCAGAAACAGAAAAACAATTCTGAAATTCATATTTACTCCAAATAGCCAAAACGATCATGAGAAAGAAGAACAAAACTAAAGGCTTCACACTTCCTAATTTCAAAACATATTACAGAATGACAGTAATCAAAACAATATGGTGCTGGCATAAAGACAGACATATAGACCAATAAAACAGAATAGAGATCCTCATGCATATGGTCAAATAATCCTCAACAGTGAGCCAAGACTACATAGTAGTGGAAGGATAGTGTCAAAAAATGGTGTAGAGAAAACTGGAGGTCCACATGCAAAAGAAAGTAATTGGACCCTTATCTTATAGCATAAGCATACAAAAAAAATCACTCAAAATGAATTAAAGACCTAAATCTAAGACCTGAAACTGTAAAATTCCTAGAGGAAGACAGGAGGGGGAAGCTTCATGGCATTGTATTTGGTAAGGATTTCTTGGAAATGACACCAAATGCACAGGCAACAAAAACAAAAATAGACAAATTGGACTACATTAAACTAAAATCTTCTACACAGTAAACAGTCAACAGAGTGAAAAGACAAGCTACATAATGACAGAAAATATTTGCGAACCATATATTTGATAAGGTATTAATATCCAGGATACACAAAGAACTCCTACAACTCAAATTACAGCATAAATAACCCTACTGCCCATGCCTATGTCCTGAATGGTACTACCTAGGTTTTCCTCTAGGATTTTTATGGTATTAGGTCTAACATTTAAGTCTCTAATCCATCTTGAATTAATTTTC
>NW_012109964.1:318323-323531 GCF_000951045.1 Mandrillus leucophaeus | reverse complement strand
ATATTCTGACTTTTGGAGGGGGTGTTACTTAAGGGACTGGCTTCTGTCTTGCCTAAATCTAAGCACAGAGAGGAACAAGGCAGCAGGTCAGGGACAAAAAAAAAAAAAAAAAAAAAAAAAAAGTGATCAAGAGGACTTGGTTGAGCACGTGTCTCAAAGATAAACACAAGGGGGAGCTCCAGTACCACAACTTGCTATGTAGCACCAGAAAGGTTTCAATGATGCAGACACTGGGGAAGCTTCTGAGTAAAACTGGCAAACCTCTGCAATTAGATTCTGTACAAAAACTCAGAAAGCACACATCCTCAGAAAAGGCTTGAGAGACCTCCAGAATCTCTAGCTGGGCTAGTTGGCGAACTATCTGTACCTGTATGAAACCAGACCACAAAGACTGGGAGAAGTGGCAGATAGTTCAAATACTGAAGTCCCAACACAGCATAAAAAGGAGTAAAAGAAACAAGAAAATATGGCCCAATCAAAGTAACAAATATCCAGAAATCATCCCTAAAAAATGGAGATATATGAATTATCAGATAAATAGTTCATTCAAAGAATCATCTTAAGGATGCCCAGTGAATTAAAGGAGAGCACAGATAGACAGCTGGATATAATTAGGAAAATGATGTATGAATAAATGAGAATATCAACAAAGAAAAACTATGAAGAAGAAACAAATTCATGAGTTGAAGACTACAATAACTGAATTGAAAATTTTACTGAGGGAGATTAACAGCAGACTTGATTAAACAGAAGAAAGAATCAGTGAACTTGAGGATAAGTCACTTGAAATTATCAAGTCATAAGAGCAAAAAAAAAAAAAGTGAAGTACAATAAAGAAAGCCTAAGGGACTTATGCTGTACCATCAGGTGGACAAATATGTGCATCATGAGAGTTCTGAAAGAAAAAGGGAGAGAGAAAAGGTCAAAGAGCTTCTTCAAAGGCGTAATGGCTGAAAGCTTCCCAAATGTAAGGAAGGATATGAACATCTACATTCAAGAAGTTCAGTGAGCTCTAAATATGATAAACTTAAAGAGGCCTACACTGAGACACATTACAATCAAATTGTCCAAAGTCAAAGACAGAGATAGAATCTTGAAAGCCGCAAGAAAAAATTAACTCATCACACACAAGGGAGCTTACATATGATTATCAGCAGATTTCTTAGCAGAAACCTTATAGGCCAGAAAAGAGTGAGATGATATATTTAAAGTACTGAGAAAAAGGGGAAAAAATGGCAACGAAAAATACTATATACTGAAAAACTGTCCTCAAAACTGAAGAGGAATAAAGACTTGCCCAGATTAACAAAAGCTGAGAGAGTTTGTCATCACTAGACCTGCCTTACAAGAAATGCTAAAGTGAGTTCTTTAAGTTGAAACAAAAGAACATTAGATAGTAACATGAAAGCATATGGCAATATGAAACTCAATGGCAAAAGTAAATCTGTAGACAAACAGAGAATACTGTAATAGGGTTGTGCATAAATACTGTAATGGTGGTGCATAAATCACTTTTAATTCTGATATAGAATTTAAAAGACAAAGGTTAAAAAAACTATGTTAATGGATGTAAAATATACCAAAGATATAATTTATAACATCAATAACTTAGTGTAGAAGGGAATATATAAGAGTAGAGTTTTGGTATGTGACATTCTGCTTAAAATAGATTATTATAGCTCTAACATGTTTTATGTCATCTCTATAGTAACCACAAAGAAAATACCCAAAAAAGTACACAAAAGAGAAACAAATCAAAGTATAGCACTACAAAAAAAAAAAATCAATAAAACTAACAAAAGGCATCAAGAGAGGGAAAAAGAGAGGTAACTACAACATAGAAAATGATAAAACGAAAATAATAAGTACTTCCCTATCAGTAATTATTTTAACTGTGAATAGATTAAACTCTCAGACCAAAAGACTTAATAAATGAAAAACAAGAGGCAACTATATGCCATCTACAAGGCACTCACTTTAGATTTAAGAACATACCTGAGCTAAAGGGAAAAGATGAAAAAAGATATTCCATGCAAATGGTAACCAAAGAGAACAGAGGTGCTCATATCAGAAAAAATAGACTAAGTAAGCAACTGTCACAAGAGACAAAGAATGTCATTATATAATGATAAAGAGGTTAATTATTCAGGAAGATATAACAATTATTAATATATATTCACCTAACAGAGTACCCAAATATATGAAGCAAACATGTACAGAATTTAAAGGGAAAATAGTAACACAATAAGAGTAAGAGATTTCAATACCCCATTTTCAAAAATAGATAGAAAACCAAACTGAGAACAATAGGCATAAGTAGAATAGAACAACACTATAGATCAGTTGGATCGAATAGACATATACAGGACACTCCACCCAACAGTAGCAGAATACACATTTTTCTTAAGTGCACATGAAATATTCTCAAGGATAGATCATATGTTAGGCCACAAAACAAGTCTTAAGAAATTTAAGAAGATTGAGTGGCTCACACCTGTAATCCCTGCACTTTGGGAGGCTGAGGCAGGCAGATCACGAGGTCAGGAGATCGAGACTATCCTGGCTAATACTGTGAAACCCCGTCTCTACTGAAAATACAAAAAATTAGCCGGGCGTAGTGGCAGGCACCTATAGTCCCAGCTAGTCAGGAGACTGAGGCAGGAGAATGGCGTGAACCCGGGAAGCAGAGCTTGCAGTGAGCCAAGATTGCACCACTGTACTCCAGTCTGGGTGACAGATTAAGACTCCATCTCAAAAAAAAAAAAGAAAGAAAGAAAGAAAAAAGAAATTTAAGAAGATTGAAATCATACCAAATATCTTTTCTAGGCACAGTGAAATGAAACTAGAAATCAATAGCAAACTGGAAAGCTCATCAAAATGTAGAAATTAAACAACATCCTCTTTTTTTAAGAGAGATGGAGTCTTGCTTTGTCACTCAGCCTAGAGTGCAGTGACATGAGACTGCAGCCTGGAACTCCTGGGCTCATGATATCCTCCTACCTCCACCTCCTGAGTAGCTAGGCCTGCAGGTACTTGTCACTATGCTTGGCTATTTTGCTTTGTTTTGTCTTTCATATAGAGAGATAGTCTCATTATGTTGCCCAGCCTGGTCTCAAACTCCTGGGTTCAAGCAATCCTCTCACCTTGGCCTCCCAAAGTGCTGGGTTTATACGCATCAGCCCCAATGCCCAACCAACAACACACTCTTGAATAACCAGTGGGTCAAAGAAGAAATCACAAGGTAAATTGGAAAACCTCTTGAGACAAATGAAAACAAAAAGGTAATGTACCAAGACTTATGGGAGGCAACAAAAGAAGTACAAAGGGGCCAGGTGTGGTGGCTCATGCTTGTAATCCCAGCACATTGGGAGGCTGAGGTGGATGGATCCCTTGAGCTCACAAGTTTGAGACCAGCCTGGGCAAAATGGTGAAACTGCATCTCTACAAAAAATATAAAAATTATCCAGATGTGATAATGTATGCCTGTAGTCCCAGCTACTCGAGAGGCTGAAATGGGAGGATGGCTTGAGCCCAGAAGGTGGAGGTTGCAGTGAACCAAGATCATGCCACTGCATTCCAGCCTGGGCTGTAGAGCTAGACCTTGTCTTAAAATAAAATAAAATAAAATAAAATAAAATAAAATAACATAACATAACATAAAATAAAATAAAATAAAATAAAATAAAATAAACAAAGGAAAGTTTGTATCAATAAATGTCTGCATTAAAAAAGGAAGATCTCAAAGAACCAAACTTTATACCTCAAGGAACTACAGAAAAGAAAACAAAGCAAATTCAAAATTAGCAGAATTTAAAGGGAATAATAAAGATTAGAGCAAATATGAATGAAATAGAGAATAGAAAGACAATAGAATAGAGCAACAAAACTTAGAATTTGTGTTTTGAAAGGATCAACCAAATTGACAGATCCTTAGCTAGACTAATTAAAATAAAGAGAAGACTTGAATAAATAGTTAGACATTAAAGAGGAGACATTACAACTAATGCCAAATAAATAAAAAAGATTATAAGAGATTACTGTGGACAGATATACACCTATGAATAACCTAGAAGAAATGTATAAATTCCTAGACAAATGCAATCTATTATGACTGAATCATGAAGAAATAGGAAATTGCAACAGACCTATCACTAGTAAGGCGATTGAACCAGTGATAAAAAGACCTTTTGTTAAAACACACACACACACACACACACACACACACACACCCAGGACCAGATGGCTTTACCCATTTTTGGGAGAATTATCCCAAACATTTAAAAAAGAATTTATGACAGTTCTTCTCAAAAAAAAAAAAAACAAAAAAAAAACTGGAGAGGAGGGGACACTTCTAAACTATTTTATGAGGCCTGTATTGCTGTGATACCAAATCTAGACAAAGATACTACAAGAAAAGAAAATTACAGACCAATATAACCAATGAATCTTGATGTAAAAATGTTTGACAAAATATAAGGAAATCAATTTAAACAGTACATTAAAAGATTATATACTGTGATCAAGTGGGATTTATCCCTGGAATGCAAGGATGGTTCAGTATCCAAAAACAATCAGTCAGTGTAATACACCACATTAAGAGAACAAAGAATGAAAAATCACATGATTATCTCAATTGATGCAGAAAATGCATTTGAAGAAATTCAACATGCTTTAATAATAAAAATATTCAACAAACTAGGAATAGAAGAATTCTCTCAACATAAGAAAGGCCAAGTATGAAAAGTCTATAGCTAACATCATACTAGATGGTGAAAAACAGAAAGCTTTTCTTCCAAGATCAGAAACAAGACAAGAATGCTAATTCTTACCACTTCTATTAAACACAGTACTGGAAGTCCTAGTCAGAACAATTAGGAAATAAATAAATAAAGCATCCAAATTGGAAAGGAGGAAATAAAATTATCTCTGTTCACAAAATGACATGATCTTATATGTAGAAAACTTTAAAGATTACAGATTTCAAAAGCTCTTAAAACTAATAAACTAATTCAGCAAAGTCAAAGTTTCTAGGTGCAATATTTTTTTTCTTTTTGAGACAGGATTTTGCTCTGCCACCCAGGATGGAGTGCAATGGCACAATCACAGCTCACTGGAGCCTCAACCTGGGCTCAAGTAATCCTCCCACCTTAGCCTCCCAAGTAGCTGGGTCCACAGGCATGTGCCACCATGCCAGGCTAGTTTTTTTTT
>NW_012109964.1:285228-316769 GCF_000951045.1 Mandrillus leucophaeus | reverse complement strand
TTTACATCCCTTGTAAGTTGGATTCCTAGGTATTTTATTCTCTTTGAAGCAATTGTGAAACAAACCTGCATGTTATGCACTTGTACCCTACAACTTAAAGTATAATAATAATAAATAAATTTAAAAAAAAAAAAAAAGAAAACAAACAAAAAAAAGAATATCTCTAATAATAATTATTTAAGAATATGCATAAGCAAAATCACAATTTAGTGTTGAATGTGGTATTATTTTAATTATTAAAATTAAATGCTACCATGCAGAATAAATCATCATCTTTAATGCACAAAAATTTGTATGATTTTAGAAATGGGCCAATATATTGATTTTGAAATGTAAATATATCAATATAAAGTATATAAGAGCTCAGGTATTTCTTATAAATTTCCTGTGAATACTGCACTTAAAATGGCTACTTTGAATGGAGAAGTTTAGATAGAGATGTTTCCAATATCCCATTATAATCTACAAATAATATTCTGTGCCCAAAGTTGTACAGATATCTAATAATCCAGAACATTTTTTACTTAACAATGCAGAATATTCAATGAGAAATTATTTACCACCAAAGAAAAAACTAATTAAAAGCCACTAACTGTATTATTCTTTTATTAATAATTGATTTTTCTAGAGGTGTGTTGTCTACTATGGGAACCACTAGTACATGATTGTTTATATTAAAATTAATTATTACCTTTCAAGTTTTGAATCAAATCACCTACATTTCAAATGCTCAGTCACTTGAAATATGACTAGTGACTCACTCACTGGACAGCATAGTGGAACATTTCCATTAGCTCTGAATGCTCATTGAACAGCCCTGGTTGAGGGGTTATTTTTGAACCTTCATATTGAAATTCCAAAGGGCCTGCATTGACATATTGTCTGTCCAATTATTAGCTGTGTGAGTTTGAATAATCACTTAAGTTTCTCTATTTCAGTTTTCCTTTCTATAAAATAACCCTATTGATACTACTTATCACATACAGTTAAGATGTAATGGATGAAGTAATGAAATAAAGTGTTCAGGAAAAAAAAAAAAAATAATAATAACCCTACTGAAACATAAGCAAAGGACTTGAATAGATAATTTTCCTAAGAAAAAGTACAAATGGCCAACAAGCATAAAAAAGATACTTAACATCACCGATCATCAGGGAAATCTGAATCAAAACCACAATGAGGCCAGGTGTGGTGGCTTACACCTGTAATCCCAGCACTTTGGGAGGCCAAAGCAGGTGTGTCAACTTGAGACCAAGAGTTTGAGAACAGACTCGCTAATATGGTAAAACCCCGTCTCTACTAAAAATACAAAAATTAGCTGGGCATGGTGGTGCGTAACCTGTAATCCCAGCTACTTGAGAGGCTGAGGCACAAGAAATGCTTGAGCCTGGGAGGTGAAGATTGCAGCGAGCCAAGATGGTGCCACTGCACTCCAGCCTGGGTGATAGAACAAGATTCTATTGCAAAACAACAACAACAACAAAAAAAAAACCACACACGCACAATGAGATATCACCTTAACCTGTTAGGATGGCTAATATTAAAAATAAATAAAATTTTAAAATAAACAGAAAATAGTAAGTGTTGATGGGGATATAGAGAATCTTTCTCCCTCTGATTTGATTGAAATCACAGCCAACACTTTCGGAGCCATAGTGACCTGTTTGAACCCTTCCTCATTCTTCACACACTAAGCCACAGGCAAGTCAAACCATCCACATGCCTTGAAATTTGCTTTGGTGATTGCTATAGTCATGCTGGTCCTTCTGAAAGGAATTCCATTTACCTCCATACTTCCCAATACTAATCAGATCCTCACTGCCAGCCTACATGTAACCTGCTTCATGAATCCTCTGGGTTACCCACTTGGAGGTGATATTTTTCCCTCACCTTTGTTTCCTTGACATTTTATCTACACCTCTCTTTTAGCATATGTCACCTTGCATTAAATTTCTTTAGATACAAATCTAATCTCTTTTAGTAGATCAAATTCACCTTAAAGTCAGAGCCTGTATTTAGGTCATCTTTCTTTTCTCCACACTGCCCTTCAACAGTGCTGTGTACCTAATACATGTTCAATAAACACCTGTTGAATAAAGATTAAGTGAATTGTTGAATGAATAAATGGGGTCTACAGATAATTTTATACAGTTGTAGAAATGGATAAATATGTATGAACTCTGCCTCTCTCTCTAAATCCATTTGGAAACTTTCTCTTTTATACTTCTTTTTAATACCAATCATATTTACACTCATCAAAAGTCTTTCGTCTACCAGATATTATGCTTAATGTTTAAGGTTCTCTATAGGTGGTACTAATTGGGCATTGTAAAGAAACTGTTGACAACACGAATGTGCACTAGATTTTGCCTCCTTCCCTGCAAAAACAAATGTAAAACTAATGTAAAAATCACATTGCCTCTTCTTTTGGCACTTAGTAAGGAATGACTCAATGAATGAACTGCCAAGGAAATCAGTAAGGAATTTGAGCAGTTGGAGAAAATCTTTCCCCTGCTAGGTGAAGTGTCACAGGGAAAGAAAACCAACAGCAAAGAGATAAAAGCAAAGTGAAATCCTAACTATGTGATCTAATTTAATATACAGGCTTCCAGGGAATTCTCCTTCACCAAATCCAAATAAAAACAATGTTTTAAACTTCCCCATCTGAAAGGTAAGAAATAATTTTCCTAATTTGACCACAACATGTATATATTTGCAATTATGAAGCAGGAATTGAAAAGGCAAAAGTGCCAGTTATATCTGAACAATTCTAGAACTCACTTGGCCAAATAGATGAATTTGTATCATAAGCCTGCTGGGTTTCCAAATGTGGCCGAGTCTTGTCTGTAAGAGCAACATGGCTGCCATATAGAACTCTAGTAGCTCTGCCATTCCAGAATAGTGCAACTGTCAAATTTCACTGGCATGGCTTGAGATCCCATTTCTTCCATCTTCTATGTGCTCTCCCTCACCTATAACATGTGAAGCCATCATAGCGGTATTATTGTGAGGGTGATGTGTGATATATTTAATGGCATAGCACAATGCCTGGCATGTAGGAAGGAGCCAGTCCATCCTAGATATTAGTATCCACCCTATTGCATACCCTCTGAGGAAAGCAGTTCAGAGACCTTGCCATTCTCACATCAGAGACCACCCATTAATGGGAAAACATAAACCAAATGGGAAGTAGTTTATCTCCTTAGAAATTCTTGCTAAGCAAAAGAATTCAAAGGAACACATTTCCTGATTGTAAACATGCTGCATTTAAAGTCTAATTAACTTTCCCACTAAGATTATGACAGGCTATATAGACACTGCCCCAGCTTGAAGGGAGTTTCACATTCTGAGATGAAAAGACAGCAACATGATAATTCAACCAATGTGGTTGAAAGTGCCTTCCCTATGGTGCTCTTGTTCAATACAGGATTGATTGGAAATGATGCCCTATTTTCAAGAAGATAAGCATCAGTAGCAGTGGACAGAAAGATGCCATTTTTCTTTGAAACCTTTCTTTTCAAGTACATGAGGAAAAATAAGCTTTTGTGTAATGCAAAGCAGCTCCCAGCATACAAACACCAGACCTCCTGGAGAATAGGCCACCTGGGGGATTATATTCACCACCACCTTATTTTCTCTCAAAACAGAGAGCACTTATTCTGAGGGCAATGTTTGTTAATTCCTAACAGAGGAGGACTTATCCCAGCCTGCTACTGGTCTGCGCCTTCTTTCATAAGACAGGCAGTAAAGAAACCTCCTTCGGGGGAGGATGGTTTTCTGCTTTAGCTTTGAATAACCACCATAAAGAAACAATTAAGTAGGAAAGCAGTGACTTCATGTGAAAACTATCATGTCGAGTTAATAGAACACATAGCTAATGGAATGTAAACCAAAATACGCATTTTAAAAAAACACACACACAAACAAAACCAAGCCATTCTGTTGCTTACTGTAATTGTTATCCAACTCACCAGGGATGCAAAATCATTTCAGTGAATGGTTCTTAGCCTTTTGTGAGTTGAGAATCTGATGAAAACTACTGGGAAAAGGCCTCTATGTAGCTATAAAAGTGTGTATGTAATTTTAAATGCCTAATCCCCCAGCCCCGCCCTACAAATAACTAATCCTCGGGGTTAAGAATCTCAACTCAAGAACAGATAATGGGCTAGGTATGGTGGCTCACCCCCGTAATCCTAGTGCTTTGGAGGATGACTTGAAGCCAGGAATTCAAAGCCAGCCTGAGCAACGTAGTGAGACTCCATTTCTATGAAAAAAAAAAAATATTTTAACTAGTCAGATATGGGTGGTGCATGCCAGCAGGTAGCCCCAGCTCCTTGGAAGACTGAAATGAGAAGCTTCCTTGAGCCCAGGAGTTCAAGGTTGCAGTGAACTGTGGTCACCACTGCACTCCAGCCTGGGTGATAGAGAAAGACCCTGTCTCTCACCAAAAAAAAAAAGTAATTATGGTCAAGTTCACAGACTCTGGAGTCAGATAAAACCAGGATTTGAATTCTGTTTCCAACTCTTACTGTTATGTAAGCTGTGGAATTTTAAACCTTTTTTATTACCTGAAAATGGAAATAGTAATACTTTTATGTCATAGTTAATTAAGAATATTAAATTATTTAAAGCACTTAGCATAGGCTGGGCATGGTAGCTCATGTCTGTAATCCCAGTACTTTGGGAGGCCAAGGAGGGAGATTGCTTGAGATCAGAAGTTCAAGACCAGCCCAGTCAACATAGTGAGACCTCGTCTCTACTTAAAAAAAAAAAAAATCAGCTACTCAACAGGCTGAGGCAGGAGAATCGCTCAAGTAGAGGCTGCACAGGTGTGGTGGCAGATGCCTGTAGTCCCAGCTACTCAGGAGGCTGAGGCAGAACAGTCGCTTGAACTCAGGAGGCAGAGGCTGCTGTGAGCCGAGACTGTGCCACTGCATTCCAGCCTGGGTGGCAGAGTAAAACTCCAGGGAGCTGTGATTGCACCACTAAGCTCCAGCCTGGGCAAGACAGCGAAACCCAGTCTCAAAAAAATAAAATAAAGTATAGTTCCTGGCATGGACTAAGTACTCAGTAAGCATTAATATTGTTATTAGCTATTAAAATAAAATACTTAGGCCCTGTGTGGCCAGAAAGCATCTACAATTTTATCTCAATTCTAGAAATATTTACCAAGTGCCTCCCCTTTATGAAGGAGTGCAGCAGGATCCTGACATGGGAACATTGATAATGGAATGAGCTTAAGCCAGGGAATTGATAAAGGCCCTGGATATACCCAGCACTGAACAGGACAGATCTCAGAGTCTTGTCTTCTCATGGTTGGAAAGAATTTGAACAGTCATGGGGCCCACTGTTACCGACAATTATATCAAAGCCACAGCAGAACTACAACTGCAATGCATGTTTCACAAAGGGAAACTTGTGAGTCTTTAGGTAACATTTTATGTATTTAAGAGGAAGGACATAAACCAAAGGTATTAATAATTTATGGACTAAATGGAATTAATAAACCCCACCACTGAGAATTATTTGGTTAACCACAGTTTAGACTACTGATGGATTTTACTGAGAATTCAAGTGGAAATATATGAAAGCAATAGTTTTGAGAACAAAGTAGGTCACAAAGCGCCATTTAAAATAGAATAGGCCAGGCATGGTGGCTCATGCCTGTAATCCCAGCACTTTGGCAGGGCAAGGCAGGAGGATTGCTTGAGCCCAGGAGTTCAACACCAGCCTGGGCAAGAATGAAACCCTGTCTCTACCAAAAATACAAAAATTAGTGGGGCGTAGTGGCACAGGTATGTGGTCCCTGCTACTTGGGAGACTGAGGTGGGAGGATGGCTTGAGCTGTGAGGCAGAGGGTGCACTGAGCCAAGATCATGCCACTGCATCAGCTTGGGTGACAGAGACCCTGTCTCAAAAATAAATTAATAAAATTAATACAGTATTTTCTGCTCCATCTAAGCAGACGCTCTGTAACACTGTGATAAGATTGAAGACAGAGAATGAGATGACTTGGGATCAGTCTTTAAGTCCACCTCAGTCGATCCAGTAATGCTACAGTCTCTCTTTTCCTTGGGTATGGATTTTATTTGTAAAAGACGAAGGAGTATATTTGAAGGAAAATGAGGAAATGAATCAATGACACTATATTCTTCTAGTTTCCCTGTTACCATTCTCTGGCCATTTTCAGGCTCTTTTGGGGGATTACTTTCCTCTGCTATTCTTCTGCTCTCCTCCTATGAGACTTCAAACTCAAATAAATGTCCGCACAGGCCAGGCAATCTGTGTGAACCACTGATGTAGCCCATTTGGTGACTGTGATAACCTGGAGCCTGTGTCCCCTGAGCTAATGGCACAGCTCTTTCTCAGCTCCCACCAGTGGTGTCCATCTGGGAATCAGGCACATATTACCATATCTTCCATTTTCCAAGACAAATTTCAAACACAAATTTGTATGTGAAATGTCCAGACTTCCAAATATTGGTAACTAATCCACATTTGAAACAAAACAAAACATTGTCCAGCCCAAACAAAACAGCATCAAGAGTCACCAGTTTGAGTCTTTGGCTCTCGATGTTTGGGTTTCACCAAGTTCTGTCCCTGACCTTATCTTCTCATGCTACTATCGCTTCCTAAACAAAACAAAACAAAAAACAAAAAAAACCTCATCTCTTCTGTGGTTTAAAATACCTTTTCTGTACTGAAGACTTCCAAATGTATTGACAGTCATGGCCTCTCCTCTAAACTCTAGACTCAAGTATCTGGCTGCCTGCTCCACATCAACCTCGGGCATCTCAAACACAGCATATGCAAACCTGAACTCTTGATGTAGTTCTAACACCTGCTTCTTCTCTAGTTTCTCTGGCTCAATAAATGGTATCTGTATTGCTCAAAAACATGGGAATTATTCTCTACTTTCTCCTCTTTTACTGCCCTTGGCTAGTCCATCATTTCCTGTGGATCCTTCATTCAAAATCATTCTTCCATTTGTCCCCTCATCTCCACCCTTATCACCACAACAAGCCACCATGTGTCCTCTGTTCTGCTGTAATAGTTTCCTAACTGGATTCCTTCTGCTCATTGTCCTGCCAATATTTTTCTTGTAACAGCAAGAGTGACCTCTTAAAATGTTAGGCAAATCAGATTACCTCCTGTTTAAAACTCTCAACGTTTTACAATATAAAGACTTGGAATCAACCCAAATGTCCATCAGTGACAGACTGGATTAAGAAAATGTGGCACATATACACCATGGAATACTATGCAGCCATAAAAAAGGATGAGTTTGTGTCCTTTGTAGGGACATGGATGCAGCTGGAAACCATCATTCTTAGCAAACTATCACAAGAACAGAAAACCAAACACCGCATGTTCTCACTCATAGGTGGGAACTGAACAATGAGATCACTTGGACTCGGGAAGGGGAACATCACACACCGGGGCCTATCATGGGGAGGGGGGAGGGGGGAGGGATTGCATTGGGAGTTATACCTGATGTAAATGACGAGTTGATGGGTGCTGACGAGTTGATGGGTGCAGCACAGCAACATGGCACAAGTATACATATGTAACAAACCTGCACGTTATGTACATGTACCCTAGAACTTAAAGTATAATAATAATAAAAAATAAATTAAAAAAAAAAAGAAAACCAAAGGAAGAAAGTATATCAAATAGATATGATCCTACTATGTCAAATGGACTAAGAGTATTTTTCATCTCTAAACTGGAATAAAAATACCTACATCAAAAGGTGATTGTATCCAATGAGGGCTAATATTACTTTTACATTAGTTTTTGTTAGTTTTTGCAGAGAAGGAGGCAAATTCAGTCAACATTTATGTTATTAATAGCCACTTATCGTCCCCAATTAGTACCACCTGCAGAGAACCTTCTAAATATTTTGCTGACAAAGTTTTCGTTCATATTATTGTAGCCTAAAAGTAAAACATCTGCCTTGATTAAACAATAAACACTGTTAAAAATTACGGAACAAACCAAGTTTCATTAAAAACATAGGACATACTTAGAATAATTTCACATCCTCGGATTATTTTAGAAACAAGGTTTTAAATGGAAAATGATTAGATGATATTGGTGCAATGTTACATCATAAAAATTGAACCATTTTTGTAAATTTCTCTATTTTCATTTATTTGAATTCACCTTTTCCTTGCACTGTATAGTAGAGTCTTAATTTCCAAAGTAGCACCATGAATTCAGCAGCTCATAGTTACATCAGTCCCTGTGGCCCCTTTTTCTTTCAGTTCACACATTCCCATTTAGAAAACTATGGGATCTGCTGAGGCTGGTGGCTGCAAAGCCAGAATGAAGGTGAGAAGCTGCCACTGTAGGTAGCAGTGAGTTCTGTCTCTATAGAACTGTAACTAACTCAGCTCTTTATCTATGCTGCTTTTATATTTTTTAATTTTTTTGCTGGACCCATATGAAAGTCATAAATTCATTCCATGATGAGCTCTTTGGTTGACTTCCAGTTTAATTGTGAGCTGAAAATTTTGGCTTCCTGTGAGCTGAGTTGATTGATGGGCCACTGCAAGAGAAGTGGTGGAAATTAAATTCCCTATAAAGTACAGCTCTCATTTTTTATCTCCAGGAATAAGATTTCAGCTTTCATTACACCTCCAAGTGGGAATTCTCCCATTCGTTCATACTTGTACTAAATATACAATAGCAGGCCTTTTTTATTAAGAAAAAAAATTGCAAAAATAAAAACAATCTGAAGAATTGTAAAAAAGGCAACTTTGTTTCTCAGTGGTCATTCTATCTAATAATTATTCATCAGGAACCCACTATGTAGGAGGCCCTGTACTGGATTGGCATCAACACATAAACATGCGTAAACAACAACTGGAAAGGACTCTAATGCATCCAGTCCAAATTCTCATTTTCTAGACAATTAAACTTTAGCCCTGAAGAAGAAAAACAATTTTGACAAAATAACACATGCAGTTACTAATAGCAGAGGCTAGAATACAGTATAAAGTAAGATAGATTCCCAGTTCTCGTAAGGATAAAGTATACACACACACACACACACACACACATATATATATATATAGTTCTTATTGTAAAAATGATGCTTAAGAAGAGCACTGAGCAAAAAGAGTGGGCCTGCCATTTGAAGCCACTTCCAGTCTCTCCTGAAATTCCACAAAAACCACAGGGAAGGGATTTTTTTTAAGACAGAGCACAACATGGACAGGTAAAATGCAAGAAGAGACAATAACAAAATTTAGGCAACTGCAAAAAACAGATGAACAGTCCATGACTTAGTAGACTGGAGACACAGCAAGCCCTTGCATCCGGCTGTGTGGGTTGTGTCCTGCCCCACTTCAGGAGCCACTGCTCACTCGGACTCCGGAGTGAAGCTGTGCTCTGGAGTAGTGCAGTACACACCCTGCACAACAGCACGCCACGACCCTGCTGAGAAAACAAGCACGAATCAGCTATGGGGAAAGGGAAAACCATCTCTGTTTGCCCTTGAGAATTCCCCGAAGGTCAGGGATCAAAGGCACCAGATGGCTCTGGAGAAGATAAATGGAAAGGAAGTGCACACACACACATATCACACTTGTAGTGAAGTGTGAGGCACAGATCCAGTTTCACTTTTTTCTAAATGACTAGCTTTCTTGACTATTTGTGTAATGCCACTGTTTTTAAATACCAAAGACTTGTATCTTTATAGAGCTGCTTCCAGGGTTTTCATTTAACCATTGATCTGTTACATTGCTATGAACTTCCTGCAATTATGGATCTAGGAAACATATAAGAGCTTAGTCTTTAGGTTGGATATTTCCCTGTGAAATACCCCATTTCTTTGAAACTGATTCTTCAGGCCATAATTCTTTGTTAGTTCTCTTATTTGTCTCCTTTAAAACATCTTAGGAATTCACTGTCCTTCGTGAAACTCAGGTATTTTTCTTAACTGTGTCACAACATGAAAAAATTACATTAGTGATTATCAGAACAGAAGTATTATAACCATTATTATTCTTTAGTACTTAGACATTTTTGTTGGTTTTTTTAATTGCATATTTCTTCTGCAAAGTAAGAGAAAGTATAAGACCTTTGGGGTTGAAAGCTGCCTTTATGCAGCTCAGCTCTCTGGCCTCCTCTGTCCATATTCCCTAGCTTGACTCTGCATTCCAGTCAAATTAAAAACCCTCTGATATCTGCGTGCCCACAGCTCCCTATCACCTCCAGCCATCTGCACATGCTATTGCTTAAAAGATTATTTCTTCTTATTCACTTGACTATAATACAGATTATCCTTTAGGACTCAGACATTGTACCCAGTATATGGTTACATAGCCCTCTTACCTGCTTCTGTAATACCCGGTACATCTTCCATCCTGGTGCTTATCTCATTGTGTTGTAATTGCCTAGTGAACGGTCAACCTTCCCACCAGACACTAAGCTCCTTGAGGATAGGGATTGTCTTGCTCTCCGCTATATCCATAGCCTCTAGCATAATCCTTAGTGTGCAGTAGGGACACAGTAGATAGGTCTTGAATGAGTAAGTGATATATGTTCATTGAAGAGTATTTGGGAGAACTGAAAAAAAAAAGTTAAAAGAAAATGAACATAAATCCCAACCCCAGACATGACTCTTGTTAGCATTTTTGGTTTCCTTGCTTCCACTTAACTTTCTCTGTTGACCCCATTGCATACAAAGCTTTAAATATTTCTGTTCTCACTAAACAGTATACTGTGAACATTTTCTCATGTAACTACAAATTATTTGAAAACGTCATTTTAATGGTTATAACAAGATTGTCCTTTAAAAGTAATAGGTTTATTCAGATATTCTCTGTTGTTGGACTTTAAGTTACTTGCAATGTTTTGCTACTGTAAATAATGCTTAATTGAGTAGTTTTGCATTTCCAGTTACTTCTCTATAATACATCCTGGAAATGCAATTACTGGGTGAAAATTCTACAGTTCTATATGCAATATATCATGTTCCTACCTACCTCAATGTACCCTTAACTGTAATATTATCTTTTTTAAAGAGTGAAGATTACATAGACAAAAAAGGATATCTTATTTTTACCTTATTTTTATCAGTCATTTACATTACACTCTTCCATGAATTGTGTAATGGTAGCCTTTGTCCATTTTTCTATAGAACTGGTTTTCTTATTGATTTGAAAACTTCCTATATGTTAAGAATAGAAACCTTTGTGAAATTTTTTGCAAATTCCTAAGTTTGATATGCCTTTTGATTTTATTTTACATGTGTTAAACATTTTTAAATGTTACGCATATGTAAAAATCTTTTCTTCTGTGAATTGCCCAATTACTTTTCTAAATAGAATTTCTTGCCCTACTTATAGTAGATATATATTTTCCTACTTAGACATATCCTTAGATGATATATTTTATTCTTCTAGTTTCTTTTGTTTGCATTTAACTTTTTGACCCATGTGAGATGAGGCTTTAACTAGAGTTTTGATGGAATACCCAATTTTTCTAATACCTTCTCTTGGCCTTTAAAGAAATATTATTACAGGCAATTGTACTGAAATAACCAGCATGCAAAGACATGGCTCAGTGTTCACTGTGAACTTTGCTTTCTCCTCCCAGGTGAGCAGGAGCCAGCTGTAAGCAGCGATTCTGACATCTCCTTGATCATGGCAATGGAGGTTGGACTGTCTGATGTAGAACTTTCCACTGACCAGGACTGTGAAGAGGTGAAATCTTGAAATGACAAATCCAGAAGAAAAGAGATAGTAGGACCCAAGGGAAAGGAAGGGAGGAGTGCTCCAAGACTTGGACCAGGCACACACACACCTCCAGATCACCTTGGCAACTCCAGGGCGCTCTGTTCAAGAATGCTGACGAAAAGCAATATCCAAAGTCTTGTCAATCAGGATGCAGTTTCTCCATCTGTACGGCAGTCTGTGGCCTTGGCAGCTGGGAATTTAAAAGCTGATTTCCACTCCCATGTCCATGTAGACATACACTTCAGAAGCTCCTAAAACAGACTGAAAGGCCACCTTTAGGATTTCTTAGTTTCATTTCAATTCTTTCCATGTCTTATTGTTCTTGTTTTTGGCATGTTGTTTGATTTCTTTGGCAATTTTTAAAAGATTATTTGTAGTTTACTTTCCATCTGTTCCTTTGTTTTTCCTTTGATTCACTGCAGCTTTTGTATAGATTTCTGTTTAGAAGCACCAGTTCCTGCTATGATCAGTTTGTATTCCATCTCTGAGATATGGGGTCTTGGCCTCTCAGCATGAAGTGTGCATGGCTTTGAGAAGTGCCTCCGCACCCTGAAATGGACTAAGGCCAGCTTTCATTAAGAATCTAAGTTCTTCTAAGTGAGCCTTTAAAAATCCCAGCTGCCAGAGACCCCAACACTAAGCTCTAAATCTGCTGAGGCCACTGCTGGTTATTTTAAGCCACATCACACTGGCTTCCACTTGCCAGGCTTGATTAAGGGCCCACGTGACGTGAGAAGGGAGCTCTAGGGAAGCCGTTCCATTCTTCTGGGTCTTACAGTCTTTGGCTGAAATTCTAAACTCAGAAGTCCCCTCCAAGGCATCCAGTCTTTGGTGGTTGTAGGGCTGGTTTTAAAACCAGATACCACATTTTCTTCCCATTGAAAACAAAATGCCGGTTGCATTGGTTTCCCCTGGGCTAGAACAGTTTTTTTCTTACCTCTGTAAGTGGGTTCTGTAAAAGATGGAGGCTTTAGAGAAAAGCCAATCATTTTTAAGTCCAATGGTAAACACGGTGGGGGCTGCAGTAGCACCAAGCTTTTACCTTAATTTCAACACACTTCTGTTGCATCTCACCAGACCATGTGGAAGGATTTAGGTGAATCCCTAGCAGATTGCTTCCCAGGGCTCCCTGAGTATGTCCAGATGCCTAGTGAGGAATGAGGTGTGATTTGCTGTATCATTTGAACCAAAAAGTATGCAGCATGAGAATTTGCTAAATCAAGTTTATCCTGATTGAAATAGACAAAGTAAGAGGGAAGGGAAAAGAGGTATCAAGTAAATACTGAAACCCAATGGTATTTTTAAACTGTTTCTGTTTTTATTCATTTTTTGTAACTATGACAGAAATGTGCTATTTTTTCAGTGGGCAATTTTGTAATACATTCAGACTATCCAGATACAGAGATGACTAAGGTCACTGAGAGCGTCTCTGAACAATCAGACGGATCACCTTATCTCTACGCAGCTGGCAAAGACCAGGCCACGGCTTGGATTAACTGGGAAAGAAAGCTTTTCTCACTGAGTTGTTTTTATGTATTGATGGGGGCTTTTCCACCTCATTAGACTAATACTCATTCAAAAAGAGTTTGGTTCTGCTGTAAATCCTTGCCACCTGCTGAAACATGGAGTGCAGGTCAAGGGAGAATACTAGCTGCTCTTTTTTCACCACCTGTACCAATTTCCTATTTGATGGTTTATAAGTAGACAGGTAAGGCAAATGATTATTACCCTCAGAAAGGTCGCATCTCCATAGGAGTCCAGCGCTTCCTGTAATGAAATCCACTCTCTGTGTGTGGGAAAAGAGACAGGAAGGAATGAAGAGAGCTGTGAATCGAGAATCCTAGATGAACCACACACTTTACTAAGCCTCGGCTTCTCCATCTATAAAGTGAAGGGTTTAACAGCATGAGTCCCCAAGCTCCTCTAGCTGCAGGACCACGGATGAGCCTTTCACAGGCAGGACCCATTTTTGCAGATAGCTATGACTTGTGGCAATCAGGCTTCATAGCTTGGGGAGGTAGAGTTACCTGACATGTACCATGTAATAACAGCCTTTGAGACTTGACACAACTGTGTTGCTGAGAATGAAAATCTAAATGATTGAAGTTTTAAATCCAAGTAGGAGTTGGTTTGCTTTGCCTTGTTTAATAAATTACTGTTAGTCACAGAGTTTGCAATCTCTGGATACCTTCAAATCCTAGCTCTCACTGTGGGATTCTTGATCTCAAAGGTGTTTATTTTTCACAGTCAGCATAGGCTTGCACCACCGACTCCTCCTTCAGTCGGCTTTGCCCAAAACAAATTTTAGTATTACTGGTATTAACTTTAGTCCAGTGGAATTAGAAAGATAATTCAACAGCAACAGAAATATAAATTATATTCCATTCCCAGAGAGAATGCGCTTTGGATTGTTTAGTCCTCTGATTAACGAATATTTTCTCTTCCTGCCAAGAACTAGGTGAATCAGGAATTGATTGTATATGCAAGCCCTGGCCACAGCTGCACTTACAGGATGCCTCATAGATGATGAGGGGTCTCAAAGGCCAACCCGAGGCTTGCAGATCTGACCCCAAAACCCCCTGAGCCTTTGCCATTCACGACTTACCAAAGGTTTGTTTCTGGAGGATTTTCCTGTAGCTTTGATAGTTTTAAAAAAAAGAAAAAAAGAAAAAAAAAAAACTTAACCAGAAGGTTTCCCTTTCAGAAGAAAGGAGACCAGGGGAACAGCCCTTCCTTAAAGCCTTCTTTAGCTCCCCCAAACAAGAGACTCTGACCTGGAGACCCAGTAGTCTACAGATGAGTGTCAGAGGGTGTGTGTACCCTGTAGAAGCAAATGCAAACGTGTGTGTATTAGCAGATGTGCATTTTTCTGTAGCAAGAGTCTAGACTAGCACTGTCCAACAGAAACATAATGCAAGTCACAGACATAATTTTAAATTTTCTACTAGCCACATTTTAAAGTGTAAGAAGAAACAGGTAAAGATAATTTGAATCATGTACTTTAATATTGTTTCAACATGTCAGTAATGTAAATTAATGACGTGTTTTACATGTTTTTGTGTACTAAGTCTTCTAAATCCATTGTGTCTTTTACACTCACAGCACCTCTCAATTTGGATAGTCACATGTGGCTAGTGGCTGCCAATTGGACAATGCAGGTCTAGAGTTCCTCCAGTATTCTCACAAGATCCCCTGACCCTTACAAAAGAAAAGAAGGTTAAAACCTTAATTACCTCCAGGGAGAACTGGACACCACCCAAGTCGCCTAATGAGAGGCCCAGAGGTTCATTTACTTTGTGGTGAATAAAGATTCAGGCAACCCTTTTTAAAATTTCTGCTTGAACTTTCTAACCATATCACTGATGTCCATGACCATTTGTTACTACTTCTCTGACTAGTTGTTACTTAAAAGTCACACAAACCATGCTGATTTGGTGCTGAAACAAAATTATACCCCTCACTTCTACAGCAAACCCTTGGACTGATATGTGGCACTTAGGAGCCAGAGAGAACTCCAGACTGAAATCACCCAACTTTACCTCAACCCCTTCTTCTTCTTCATGGTTGGTGAAAGTCCTTTCCCAGTGTCCCCCAGTCCCACAGCTTAGTGAAAACTCATGGACTTGGGAGGAAAGAATGATAAATTACGTATTGACTCCAAACGCAAGACTTTATGTGGCCTTATTGAAAAAGAATCTTTGGGGGCCTGTGATCATCCAGCCTCTACTTGGTGAATTATGACCACCTCCAACAGCCAGCATTTTACTCCAAGTCAGCATCCACCTGCCACCCCAATGCTATGGGGAAGAAAAGGAGCATTTGCATTCACTCAAAATAATTTAGGGTTACCTTTAGGAACTGCTACCTTCTGTGCGGCTAGTCCCTTTGGAAGAGCTGAGCCCTGACTATGAATATAGCTTTTGAACATTGACTTAATCTCTGGGGCTTGATATCCCCAGGAGTGTCAACTCTGGTCATCTACACAGGGAGAGGTAGAGTCTGGAGAAGGTAGAAAATTAAAAGTGTCAAAGGTACCTACCCATTTTTGACATCACATGGTAATGATCAGAATCATAGAGGCAAAGCTCTGTCCAAAACTGTTCATTTGGTTTTTTTGTTTTGTTTTATTTTCTTGTTTTTAACATTTCCTTCACCCTCGTGAAATATCCTGGAAATTCATAGATCTGGGTTTGGTCGTTTCAAAAAGCACCATGCCCAGTGGCCATTTCAGTCACTGCCCGGACGTCCCTGAGGCTACCATACTCTCAAAACCAAATCAGTGCCAGTGATCTAACATAGGATTCTTTCTTATTTATGAATTTTGTTTAGATGGATATTTTTGCAGAGCATAAAAAATCAAATGACATTTAGTTATCCAGTGAATATATCACCCTGACTTAAAAATAAATCCTTGAATCAAAACTTTTTCAAAAAATCTAGGATATGGAGTCACTCCCTCTGTGGAGCCAGAGCCCAGCCTTTTCTGGTACTCAGGCCACTAAGGCAATTTCCAGTAGCACTTTTATATTTTCTCTCACTTAGATTTCTTTTCCTTTTCTGTCTGTATCTGTTTTTCTCTGACTGCCTATATCTTACTTTGTATACACATACATCAATTATTTTCCCATCTTCTCTCTCCCCTTTTTATTTCTAATTTGTTTTCTCTCTTGCAAGAAACTCTGAAATAACCTTCAGAACAAAAACAAAAACTGGAGGTTCTATACCTACAGAGTTATTATCATTATCGTGATTACCATTGTTACTGTCGTTGGTGTTTTTCTTCTTTTTATTGTGTAGCAATATCCATATTCACTTCTGATGAGGCAAACCAGTTTGCTATAAACCAATGTCCTCCCTAATAGAGTCAGTTTCATTTTCACTTCTCATATCACCAGTTGTATCACAACCCATCTTAACAACCATTGCCATGTTTTCAGGCTTCCTTGCCATAAATATTTTCTGGGCAAATAATGGCAAAGCAACAATTCCAGAATGCTGTCTAGGTCTGCTTTCTCCTACCCTCAGCATTTGACCCTCCTCATTCGCCTGAGCCCCCAGGGTTAGAATTTCTTGGAAAAACTTGTATACTGTACCTGTTGGAACGCCCATTCTTCCTAACATCTTAGCACTAGAGCTTGCTCATCGTAAGTGATCTGAGGGCCACTAATTCCTGAAGACTGACAAAGAGACACAAAGAGACTCCCCTCCTGAGGTGGGGATGCATGGTCCTTCATGCAGTGCTCTTGGCCACCGAGATCCCTCATCCATGCCATTGTATGGATGAGTACATTTGATGTTGGCAGTTAAAATGGGATGGGAGTGTCACCCTGCAGGAAGTCAGAAAAGAGGATAGCAGGACCTCTGATCAGGAAGCTGGTCAAAGCAGGGCTGGAAAGCTGCTGTGCTTAACAAAATGTGCATGCTGTCCCCAAATAAATGCTCATCCCTAGGTTTAGAGCTGACCTGGGTTTTTGGGAGTTTGTGTTTTGAAGGAATTAAATACTCGTGAGTTAAAATACTCATGATGGCAAAGAAGGTCCGGATTGCCTGAAAAATAAATTAATTTTAAGATGCTGATATGAGTTTCTCATCATCTCTTAGCTCTTCCTTTTCCCTCCTTTTGTCCTCACTCAACCCCAGCCCCTGTGTAATAGGAACATTAATTTTTAAACAGCCACAGGTCAATAGCCACACTCTTCCACTCTACGCCTTTTATTGACACTAAATTAGCATCCCAGAACTAATGAAGCAAGTCCAGACGCTAGACGTAGCCCCTTAATATCGAGCAATTTGATTGCAAGCCTGCTTGTTCTACAAGAACCTGCTGAGCTCAGTCACATCTCTCTTCACCTGTCTTGAGTGCTTCATAATCAAGTGACTTTTTCAGGAATTTCAGTGATCAAAGATCTTCTAATCCTGTGCTACTACTGAAGTTTGCACTTAATATAGAGCCATTTGCTCTATGGCCACCTGATAAATATTTGCTGATGATAATGATAAAACAAAAATATACACATCTACTAAGAGGTCTGCGATGTCTGAACACAGGGAGAAAAATCCTTAGAGAAGGTCGCTTAATTACCCAAAGTCATTGCTTGACAGAATATCTGTGGTCTGTTATCCTTAGTGAAGTGACAGGCTTGGAGAAGCAGGGAAAATGTGGGGACCATGTGTGCTATATAAACCAAAGACTGATCACCATCCAAATGAACACATGTTTCTTCCATTGACTAGTTGAATTTTCTCCTAATGTTCTCATAAATGAAAGTGAAGGTGGGTTGCATGGTTGAATGAAACCATTAAACCTTATGGGGTTTTCTCTTGCAGACTGTTGATTGACCTTACTAAATCCTGAAATCTAAAAAATGAATTGTGGCCTTCGTACCACACCATCTTTGAAGTCTAGTGTTTAGTCCCCTTTTCCTTCAAAACTTTCCGACAAATCTAGCGCTTTACTGAACTCGGAATATTGTTCTTTTTGAGAATGTGAAGATTTTAAATAGCCAAAGAATTTTCATGTATAAGAGCTAGCTAAATATAGTATATCCTGCTCTTTTGAAGAAGATACCAAACTGTTGCTGGTACTAATGGGTATAGTAGAGCAGTTGAAGAACTAACGCATACATGGACTTTTTGGTCTGAATTTGTGTTGGCATCTATGGTACTTACTGTTCAGTAGGATGTTATTGCAAGGGGCAGAGTGCCCTCTGCTGGAATAATCGCAGTTATTCTTTCAGCAAATTAATTTGACTTGGGTCACGAATTCAACAACCAGTTACTTGCCTTTCATCATACAATTTCTTCGGTAGTTGAGAATTTGGTCTACATTTATCAAATGAGGAAAGAATGTCACAAACTCTAAAAAGTTGAAGGAGACCCCACAGATCTTCTCACTGTCGGCAGCCCTTACTTCTGCAAAATGTTGAAAGATAATGTTGCTGTGTCTGCAAAGAAGATGCCTCTGGCTAGAATGTCTGTGCGGTTATAAGCAAGGGACTGCTTGTTTTTGTAAGTTATCTCAACTTTATTCTTGTGAAATTGCAAAGGAAGATCAATAAAAGGACTTCTTTCATATGAATGTAAATGGTGTGAAATAGTGATGTGTTTTGTACATGTACATAATATATTTACTTCCTGCTTTCACATTAGTAATCTGAGATGGTTCTACCATTTTATAATTAGGAAGAGATGTAGGGGTGGGAGTGGGGAGGGTCTGTTATTTTTATAGAGGGGTGTCCCTTACATTTAGAAAATGAAGTAATTTTGTATTTGTGAAAAGTTACATTCCATTCATTTTCTGGAAAAAGAAAGAGGGGGGGTATTGTTCTTTAAAATGTTCATGAGCTGGGAGGATGATTATTCTGGTTTCCAGGGGAAACTCTCAAGCAGTACATATGTGATACCCAGTTTTGTAGACTGCAGACAATAACCAGCAATTGCCACTTGTAAAAATGTGAAAAAGAAACAACTTATTTTAACCACTTTGTACAGCACATTATTTCCCACTAGAAAAAAGTCTGCAAATAATGAATTTACAATTATAAATAATCAGACATGACATCATAAATCAATCTTCACCCTACTAGCAAGAGGAAATTCCAAAGGCTTTTTTTTTTTCCTATCCTAACACAAATTACTTTTATTGTAAACAAATGCTTCCAACAAAATGCTTTTGTTGTAAAATGATTGATGTTGGGGTGAAGTCTACTTATCTTCCCCACGAGATTTTTCTGGCTAGTCTGCAGATCGTAGATGATGGTGCCATCTCGGCATTGTCTGTCCTCTCCATATTCAGACTGTGTGACTGAGCTTCCTTGATTTATATAGCATCTGACCCAAAATCACAAAAAATGTCACTCCTGATGACATTTGCAGGACTTTAGGTAATTCTTAATTGCCGAAATAAGTACTAATGGATTATGTAGCCTTTTTACCCAAAACTAATCTGTACAAAGTTGTGTGCATATTTAAATGATTAGTTAAGGCAGTGTAGTTTTTTAATTTGTTCTGTATAAATTTCTTTCCTTCTTCCCCACCTCAGGCACATACCCTACTTCTTTCAAGGCACTTTATATCTCTCTTGAAATACAAAGAAATTGAAGAAAAAAAGTAACTGTCTTTAAAGGAATTTGTCTTCTATTAGGAGACACAGACTTTTATTTTGCTTTATTCTATTCTCTATGTACTTGGAGAGCATAATCAGTTTGTCTCATAATGGGCTAGCAATGAATCAAGGATGATAGTTGGAAACATTCAATCATTACAACATGGTTATTTTTGTTATATAGAAGACTATTGTGTAAATAAGTGCAATCGTGTTCTTATGTACTGGCTAAAAAAATATGTTGCAACTATAAAGATTTTAAAATGAGGGTTGTGAATTCCAGGAAATTTCACTGCAAAATTTCTTTTGGTTTTGTTTTTTAATAAAATGGAACCAGATGCTTGTGTTTGTGTCATCTGTATTCCCTGACTTTGTTGCCTATCCCTGAGTTGCAGAGGCGGTGCTATGGATTTTAAAACATCATATTTATTGTTAAATCATGATTATGTCCAAAGACCAAGGATAATAATAGCTTCCTTGTTTTTCTCAGGTAAGTCAAGTGGCAGGCACCAACCTTGTCTTAGCTCTGCTGTTCTAAGGGAATTGATTAAGAGATGTGAGCAATTCTGAAGAAGAATGGCTGTGAAATGAGCTTGAGTTGCTGTCTGGCAAGAACTGAGCACTGTGCTTATGGACTCTCTCAGGCAGGTTTATACTAGGCAGAGTTATACCATGGGGCCCGCCAGATGGGCTGGGGCAGACAGATTTCTTTTTTATATTTACTAGTATATTTCTAAAAGATTTTAAATAGCAATTCCTTGGGATTCGCAAAGGAACATGAAGCAAATTTAAAAGATGGAGCCTGCTGGCCTGGGAAGGTGGAAAAAGAAGGCAGGAAAGGAGAAGGGCCCTCTATTCAGTGGCCTCAGCTACTGGAACCTGGAAAGCCTTTGGGTGTGACCTAGCCCCCCACGCCTAGCCCAGCCGAGACTCCTGACACATCCTCTTGAGGAGTAGCCAGGATTGGACATGGCCAGGCAGGAGCTGTTAATTGCACAGAATTTCCTAGCAAAAAGAAAATGCAAACAGTATTGAGTGCCGTGGCCTCCTGGAGCTGCTGTCGATAAGGAAACCATTAGTGCCCAGGAGGCTTTACTCAGGGCCAGTCTATGCTTAATTTGTAGGCAGGAAGATATTCTAAGGGGATCGTTGGGAACATTCATGACTATGCCACATTAGAAGGCACTTTAGACTTTGTTTATGCTTCCATTATTGCAATGTTTATCTACCCAGACACTGTGGGTATGAAGCTATTACCCAGGACCTGGAAACCATCCCTCCCGACTTCAACTTCCATCATCTTTCCACTAGACCAGGGGTCCCCAAATGAGGAAATGTTTCTGTGGGATGGGATATGTTAGAATTTACAGCAGGCTCCCAAGTTCAATTAAGTTGGCATAAGGCTTCATACAATTCATATTAGCTATTAATAACTTTATTTTTTTTTATTTTTTTATTTATTTATTTATTTTTTTTTTTTTTGTAGAGACAGGGTCTCACTTTGTTGTCCAGGCTAGTCTTTAATTCCTGGCCTCAAGTGATCCTCTCACCTTGGCCTTCCAAAGCGCTGGGATTACAGGCATGAGCCACTCTGCCTGGCCACTGTTCAAAACTTTTGAGAAGGCTTCATTCAGTAAGGGCACTGATTTAACTCTATAATTCAGCTTTTCCTGCAGCTGATTGACAATGAAACCCCCTTTTTTCAAGGGTTATGTCTTTCCACACTACACTGGAGACCACTGTGTGGAACATGTTGGTGTTCGGAGTTTAAAAAAAAAAAAAAAAAAACCACAAGCTGCTAGACATCATTTCCTGTAAATCTTGCCTATTCCACAGACCCTTGCCTCTCTTGTCCCTGCTCCTAGTTGACGAGGGGAAGGTCAGGTGATGCACAGTGGGCAGTGTTAGCCTGGGGCATGCTTCACCTGGGGTGGGTATGACCTGGGGAGAGATCACTGGGCACTTCCCAGGGTCACACGCATGCCAGGGAGCACTGGGCGTCAGCCTGGCTTGCTATCATGCTGTGCCTGAAGGCGGAGGCCCCATCCCACCTAGAAACTTCACTCTGTGGGCTTTTGAGACGTCATGCAGCATATTCATACCTTTGAGAATGGAATGTTTACAACCCTAGATTTTGATAAAATTAAGTAGCAAAAAAAAAAAAAAGAAAAGAAAAAGAAAGCTCCCCAGAGCTTTGTAACGGGCCAGCTGGGTCAGCTTTGCCGCTCAACTCTTATTCTGTGAATACCTACATTTAGAGGACTGTAAGCTAAACTATCATTCCGAAGACACAGAAGTATATTTTTAGTTCTGGTTTTGTTGTTGTTTTGTTTTGTTTTTGTTTTTTTTTGAGATGGAGTCTTGCTCTGTTGCCCAGGCTGGAGTGCAGTGGCACAACCTCGGCTCACTGCAACCTCCGCCTCCTGGGTTCAAAAGCAATTCTCCTGCACTCAGCCTCCTGAGGAAGAGTTGGGATTACAGGCGCCCACCACCACACCCGGCTATTTTTTGGAATTTTAGTAGAGAGGGGGTTTCACCATGTTAGCCAGGCTGGTCTTGAACTCCTGACCTCCAGTAATCTGCTCGCCTCGGCCTCCCAAAGTGCTGGGATTACAGGTGTGAGCCACTGTGCCTGGCCTAGTTCTTTTCTAAGTCTAATAATTCTTTAGAAGCCAGTGTTAGTAGTGCTACTCATCTCCTTGAATAATGCATTGCAACAAATTGGGGAACAAAGGGTGGGGGGAGAATATGAGTTATTTTTGCTCTGTGGTAATTACTATCTATAGAAGAGTGAATGCCAATTAAGAAATTCAGGTGACAGAGAGAGGTCTCCTCTTTATGAGACATTTTAAAACACCAGTTCCATCATTCTTAGTGATCCAACAACAGAAGCAACTTGACCTCTTATTTCATCACACTCACAGGTAGTAGACAGCCTCCATCAAGTCTCACTATAAATCTTTGCTCTTGGCCGTGAGACGAATCAGGGACAACGACCTTTCCACCGTGCCACCAAAGACACCAGGGGGACCCTCTGCTCACTGTGATTGCATCTCCCCTCGTTGGCTTTCAGTCACAGCACCCTAGCAAAAGAAGGTGCCATCCTAAATCTCCAACCAGTGGTAGCCTATACCTGCTGGCATACAGGGAGGTACAAATTAAATGCCCCAATCCCTTCGGACCTTCCTGTTGTGGAAGATATGCCCCACCCTCCCCCAAAGGGAACATGCCTGATTAGTCATAACCCCTAAACTAATCACTCCCTCTGTGCCTCCCTCTAACATTCCCACCTTCTTTGTTCTTAAGGACATTTACTAAATAGGCAAGGGGGAAAGCAGAGCCAGGTTTCCTTGGCGGGCAACTGCATTTGGTTGCTATGAGAGCTGTATACACAACACAGCTGTCATTGATATTATAGATCTAATGGGAGCCAAGGGTCTCAAATCTCTAAGGAGAAAAACATAATTCAGAGCTTTGGCAATGGTATCCATGTCTATAAATAAATGTGAGAGCAGAGAAGTGAATTTGAGAATATAAGAATACAATAGAGTTAGACCTGAGAATAAAATTACATCACTCTGGGCCTGGACCTGATGTTTTTTATGCCAGCAAAACTCCCAGTTAAGTCTAATTTCAGGAGACCTTTACCTGAGATTCAGGTATAATGCCAGGACCCAAACACACACGGGACCTGACTCACAGAGCTTCCTTTATGATAGGGAAAGTTAAAGGTAGTCCATTTGCCTCTTATCACGTTTTCTTTCCCTCTTTTTTATCTCCTTTGTTCGAAACAAAAAGGAGGAGGAGAAAAGGGAGGACATGAATGAGGGATAGACTCAGGACTAGAACTTGGGTTTTCCTGGCTCCACTGCCAGAGTTCTAGGGGCAGCACCATGCTGCTTTCATAAACGGGTAAGCACCTCCTGACCACTCAAAAACATCAGGAATGGAAAGCAAGAAAAGCTGCTGGGCATGGTGGCTCGTGTCTGTAATCCCAACACTTCGGGAGGCCAAGGCAGGAGGGTTGCCTGAGGCAAGCAGTTTGAGACCAGCCTGGGCAACAAAGTGAGAGCCCTGTCGCTAGAAAAACATTAAAAAATTATCTAGGCATGGTGGCATGTGCCTGTAGTCCCATCTACTCAGGAGGCTGAGGCTGGAGGATGGCTTGAGGCGAGCGAGCCAGGGATGTCAAAGCTGCAGTGAGCTATGATCACACCACTGTACCCTGGGTGACAGAACAAGACCCTGTCTCTATAAATAAAAAAAAGAAGAAGAAAGAAAAATGAAAGTTTATGTGTAGGAAGATTATGTATAATCAGGAAACACTCCCTGAACAGGAACAAGTGTAGTCTGGAAGTAGAATAGAATGATGCAACCATCGTATATAAGCAGGGACACCTGCAAAAACACACACACACACACACACACTAGCCACGAGGTGAGTCCCCACTGAATGCTAATTTTAGCTATGCAAGGAAGCTCATTATTTTGAGATCCCAATGTGTGTTATTTTCTAGACTCACCCCTTCAAAATATAATTAGTCATGGAAATACTGGATAGAAGAGGGTGATTTCCCCGGCAAAGGTACCACCCTCAAGCCTGAATACCTGCGGCCCTAAATAAGGACGGACATTCCTGTTTTTGCACCCAAAAGTTGCCTTCTGGCCTACCACGCCCCCTGTCCTCTACCCATATAAACCCCAAACCCTAAGCTGGGAGAGAAGAGAAGGAACATCAGGAGAAGTTTGGCTGGGGATGATCAGAGAATCAGCAGCGAGACAGTCAAACTCCAAGGAAAGATCATCTTCCCCCTCCATCTCCTGTCCAGCTCCCCATCCATTCCACTGACAGCCATCTCCACCACTGAATAAAACCCCCACATTCATCCTTCAAGTTCGTGTGTGACCCAATTTTTCGGGATGGCTGGACAAGAGCTCAGGATACAGAAAGCTGTCATGCTGGTCCCCTGCCCTTGCAAAAAGGCAGAAGGCCCACTGACCTGGTTAACCCTTAAGCCATCCACGAAGGGCAAGACTAAAAGAGCACACTGTAACATGCACCCACCTGGGCTTTGGGAGTCGCAGACACCCACCCCTAGACACTGCCATGGGGCCAGAGCCCCGAAGCAGTCACTCCGGTTCCTGCACCTACCGTCTGCATGATCCCCCCGCCCCATAAAAGGGGTTTGAACTCACCAAACAGAGCCGCACTCCTGTCACACATCTTGAGAAGGGGTGCAAGGGAATTCTCCCGTTTCAATTCTATCATACTTCCTAACACCGGCTCACAGGCCAGTGCACAAGAATGCCTTCCCTTCTTAGAGCCCCTGCTGTGGCACTGAGACTTGCTCGACAGGAAGTAAAGGGTGGGGATGCTTTTTCATATATTATGAGGTGCTCAATGTCAGAGGAACCTTCTAAGTAGAGAACTCCTAAAAACAATGGATAAAATATTAAAACCTCCTTTAAGACAAAGAGCTAAGCTGATAGGAATGTCAGAGAAATTCTTGGACACCAGAAATGGTAAGAAACTACTAGTCTATTCAGAGGGGAACAGGACCATCAGAAATAGAGTTTGCCCTGGGTGTCTATGTTTAGCTCTCATGATCTAGGGGTCCACAATATTTTTCTGTAAAGATACAATTTTAAAGATAATATTTTGGGCTTTGTGGGCCACATATGATTTGTCACTTACTTCATTGTTGTTGTTTCTTAGCAACAATTTAAAAATGTAAAAGCCATTCTTAGCTGAAAGGCCACACAAAAACAGGCCACAAGACGGGCATATGCTGCTCCTATAGGAGCAGCTCAGAGACAAAGCTCAGGCTCAGAATCAGAGACTCCAGCACGAAGCCAGTACCCAAAACAGTTGACACCCTTAGTGGGTAAACTAGAAAAAATACATATGCATACCAGAAGGAATTGATGTAAGTGTTCACCAGGGTTAGCCTTGGTTCTAGGTAAAAAGGGAAAAAAGATAAAGTCTCCCCCAACACCCCGAGATGCCTTAACCACAGACAAGCCTTCTCATGGGCCATGTATCAGAATCCAAGTACTCGTATGACCTAAAATCCCAAAGTACAAATTTAAAGTTATTGCAAACTGATAGTCACACTCAGTGTTTAGTAGAAATGAATACATATATCCTCACTAGAGGAATACTCCTTAAACCAGGTCTCAAAGGAATTCTCACAAATCAAGTTCGAAGGAATATAAACTCACCATCAAAAGCTCAAAATACATAAGGAAACAAGTCACAGTGAGGAAGAGGGTGCAGAAAGATTGGTGATATGAGAAAAAATTGGTACAAGATATAGGGAAAGTGTTCTAAGGAACCCTACAGGTGATTCTAACGCACCTTGAAGGTGTTACTGTTTTTAGAGACAGCGTCTCAGTCTTTTTCCCATGCTGGAGTGCAGTGGCACGATTATAGATCACCGCAGCCTCAAACTCCTGGGCTCAGGTGATCCTCCTGCCTTAGCCTCCCAAGTAGCTGGGACTATAGAACCATACCACAATGCCCAACTAATTTTTAATTTAATTTTTTTTTTTTTTTTTAAGAAACAGGGTCTCACTGTACAGGCTGGTGTCAAACTCCTGGCCTCAAGCAATCCTCCCACCTCAGCCTCCCAAAGTGCTGGGTTTATAGGCATGAGCTACCATAGCCTCACCCTAAAATTTGAAAACCACCATTCCAGTCACTTCAGAGCTCAATAGCACAACTACTAAAATCAGAGTAGGAAAGCAGGGACAAGTGAAATCGTTTATTTGGTTGGGCTACTGTGATCTTATGGTAATGAACTTGGAGGAGACTAAATTTCACCTATAAAATGTTTGATGGCTTGAGACTAGAGAAGAAATAATCAAGCTTGTCCTTATACTTTACCCACAGGGTCCCATAGGAACCAACCCTGACCTCTATCTCCCACTCACCTCTATCTGGACACTCTCCACCTGACTCCTGGGGCTGCAGCCACACCTAGAAGGAGCTCAGGGAACATCGTTAAACTAGTAACTGAATGGATGCTTGAGGTTCAACCTTTTAGCCCAAAACACCAAGTCCAGACTGGCATATTAATGGAAAGAATTGACTGCTGAGGACTTGCTGCTACTGACTCTGAAGAGTAACAGTGACACTAAAATAAATGCATAGTGCTTATCATCACTGCTGTCATATTAGCATGTGTAATCATAGTGAACATTTGTGTGCTTACTATGCAGCAGGCACTGGGCAAGTGCTTTGCACGCATCATATCATTTGGCCCTTAACATAACCCTTTGAAGAAAGTACTATTAGTATCCCATCTTACAAATTCTGATCATGAAGCTTAGGAAGTAACTTTCCCAAATCACACAGCCAGTAAGTGGCAAAACTGCTCATTAACCCAAGTTTTCTGTCTCCTAAAAGCTGCTCTTCACCACCATAATGTATTATTATCCCTCATCTGAAAAAACAAGCTGACAGGTTTCCGTCTTTATCTCTGTAAAATAAGGTGAAAGATATTTAAATTTAAATTTAAATTAAAAAAAAAAAAAAGTCTGGTGTGGTGGCTCATGCCTGTAATCCTGCACTTTGGGAGGCCCAGACAGGAGGATTGCTTGCAGCCAGGAGTTTGAGACCAGCCTAACCAACATAGCAAGACCCTGTCTCTACAAAAATAATAATAAAATAAAATAGCTGGTGTGATGGCATGCACCTGCAGTCCCAGCTACTCAGGAGGATCACTTAAGCCCTAGAGTTTGAGGATACAGGAAGCCATGATCACACCACTGCACTCTAGCCTGAGCCCAGAGCAAGAATCCAAAAAAAACCCACAACAACAACGACAAAGCACCTTTGCAGTAGAGATATGTAACAAACACTATCTCAGCCAGATTGTCAAAGTTACCGTCAACAATGATACATACATAAGTATGTAGCCTTGATATGATGTGATAAGAATGTTGCTGGGGTTTTCCTCCCAAAAACCCATACCGTAATCCTGGAAGAACCATGATGAAAACACCAGACAACTCCACACTGAGGAACATTCTACAAAATACATGACCAGTATTCCTCAAAATCTGCTAAGGTCATCAAAAACAAGACAAGTCGGCGGTGGACCGTGGGCAGCCAGGGTTGGTGAAGGATCCCAAGATGGCTGGGCGAAAACTTGCTCTAAAAACCATTGACTGGGTAGCTTTTGTGGAGATCATACCCCAGAACCAAAAGGCCATTGCCAGTTCCCTGAAGTCCTGGAATGAGACCCTCACCTCCAGGTTGGCTGCTTTACCTGAGAATCCACCAGCTATCGACTGGGCTTACTACAAGGCCAATGTGGCCAAGGCCAGCTTGGTGGATGACTTTGAGAAGAAGTTTAATGCCCTGAAGATTCCTATGCCAGAAGATAAATATACTGCCCAGGTGGATGCCGAAGAAAAAGAAGATGTAAAATCTTGTGCTGAGTGGGTGTCTCTCTCAAAGGCCAGGATTGTAGAATATGAGAAACAGATAGAGAAGATAAAGAACTTAATTCCATTTGATCAGATGACCATTGAGGACTTGAACGAAGCTTTCCCAGAAACCAAATTAGACAAGAAAAAGTATCCCTATTGGCCTCACCAACCAATCGAGAATTTATAAAATTGAGTCCAGGAGGAAGCTCTGGCCCTTGTATTACACATTCTGGACATTAAAAATAATAATTACACACACACACACAAAAAAAACCAAGACAAGTCACAGAAACTGTCAGAGACCAGAGGACCCCAATAAGACAAGGTCATTAAACGTAATGTGATATCCTCAGTGAAATCCTGGAACAGAAAAAGGACATTGGGGAGCAGTTACAATGATGGTGAAATCTGAGTAAACTCTGGAGTTTAGTTGATGGTAATGTACCAATGTTGATTCCTTAGTTAGGACAAATGTACCACGGTAATGTCAGGTGTTAGCAATAGGAAAAACTGAGTGATGGAAATGTAGGAACTCTCTGTACTGTCTTTGTAAGTTTTCTGTAAATTTAGAACCATTCTAACAGGAGTTTTTTTAAGGGAGATATTATTATCAAATATAAGAACCTATTGGATTATTAGAAGCAAAGAATTCATTTCTGATGACACTGTGGAGTGTCCTCCCTTGGAAATTCTAGGAACAAAAGAGAAAGCTCAGTATCCTGAAGAATTTAAATGTTAGTCTTCTTGAAACATAGCACTGAACCAAATTATTTCTTGACATCAATTCTATTTTAAGACTATACATTTGTGATTTTTATTAATTGTTACAATGATTCTTCAACACTGAGTAATTGGAAAATATGCCAAATGAAAAGCTAATCTTTTGTAACTACATGTCAGAGTTATCACAAAAAATAATGAGTAGGTGTCTCAGCTACGGCACGTAATTACATTAAACACTGGCTGCCTGAAGAACCAAATGTTACAGAACACTTGCTGTTTGCGTTGGTATTTATGTAGTTGAGCTGTTTCTCCCAGTAGGGGGCCCTGTTGACCATCAAATGGAAAAGATGCCCTGGCATTAGGGAATAGAGTTGCTTGGATTCTACTTTGATTAGCATTTGTAGGGGTAACTTTGAGAAAGAAAAACCTTTCACAAATCTTCTCCAGTAATACTTGCACAGTTAGAAAGGAAGATTAGACAACACCAACTAATGTGGTTGGGTAGAGGATGTTTCAGGGAAGAAAGAAGGTATATTGGACCACACCAGAAAACAGAGACCTTCAGAATGTTCTTAGGCCTAGATATTGCTGAAACCATATATGCTCAAATGAAAGGCAGGTTAGAAGTGATAAAACTAGAAATGCCATATCCCACTTTCAGGATATGTGTTCCTGAAAAGTTATATTGGAGAAATGTCCTTCTTATATACATTTTGTAATTGAGATAAGGTCTTGCTTTGTTGTTCAGGCTGGTCTTGAACTCCTGGCCTCAAGCAATCCTACCTTGGCCTGCCAAAGCACTGGGATTACGGGTGTGGTCCATCATACCTGGCCAAAGAAATATTCTTGAAATATCACCTATATGCTCATCGACTGACCACAAATGCCCTGTTCCACATAGCATTTTACAAGATAGCTCATGCATTTAATTCTTTATCTAAATGCAGGAGCAAGAGCAGCCTCTACACACACACACACACACACACACACACACACACGCACGCACACTCTCTGACCCAATTAAAAATTTTTAATGATCTCTCATTTCTATAAGTTCAAGTACAGTAAAGAATTCTTAATTGGTTTCGAAGTCCTGCTCTTCCCGGCCTCTGACATCTCCAGAATTATCATAAACCACTTTCTCTTTCACTCTGTGTGTTCCAGCCCCACTGGCTTTAACATCTTCTAATTCTAACATGCAGAGCACCTTCCACCACAGGGCCTTTGCACAGGTTTTCCACGCAGCCTTATTGGTCTTATCCTATTCATCTCCTTCTAGTTAATGCCAATTCATTCTTTGGATCTCAGCTCAAGAGCTTTACCTTGGAGAAAACTTCTCTCATCCCTGGGTTAAATATCCCAGTTAAATGTTTATACAGCACCCTGTACTTGGCCATTACAGCTCTAATGACAGGTTTACTCCATGTACTAAACAATGTTTAGCATTGATAATTTGCTTATGTGGTTGTCAGATTAATACCAGTTCTCCAACCTAGATTGCAAATTACTTGAGATTAGGATCCATATTTTTATTCTCCATGTATCCCAGTACCTAGCATAGGACCTGGCTTAGCATAGATTTTCAACATGTATTTGTTGAATAAATGATTGAAAGAATGACACATTCTCAGGAAAAACAACACTTGGATTTCAGAATTTACTATTTCCAATGGGGAAAAAAAAATTCTGCTGACTTCAGAAGGAGTAAAGCCAGAAAGACAAGCAATAAAAGATGGTATCTTTGCCCAGAATGTGTAGGTTCTCTGACATTTACTGTCTTACCAAAGCCCATCCTGTTTTCTGAAATGCTGAGTCAAGTTATTTGGAGAAATTCTTTCGGTGTAAAAAAAAACCTCTTTTTTGTTTGTTTGTTTCTATAAGCCAGAGAACACCAAATATTGCCAGTAAAGCACCGGAAGCTAGGGAGAGGCATGGAACAAATTCTCCCTCAGGACCCTCAGAAGGAACCTACCTTGCTGGCACCTTAATCTCCTCTGACTTCTAGACTCCAGAACGATGAGCCAATAAATCTCTGTCATTTAAGCTAAAAAATATTTTAATGTGATAAAATATAAATATAAATAGAATATATACAATGTATTTTAAAAGGATCAAAGCAATGACAAGATAGGAAGGAAATACCAGACCTGCCATGAAGAGAAGTCAAGGTCCCAGAAGCACAAATTAAGACAGAAGTTTCTTTTCCTCTGAGAGTAGTTATCCACCCTAAAAATACTGGATTTTCATTTTAGTGGCCTCCTGGCAATGGAAGAAAAAATCAACTCCCAGAAACCACATAAAATTGAAAGCCTAATAAGAGATTCACCCCTTAAATAATCTGTACTTTAAAGATCCCCCCACATAGACCAGTCCTAGCACAGACCACAACCTCAGTTAAACTCTCCTGAGTATCCTGTATTTTCCAGGTAATTTCAAGCCTTAAATTTAGTTTAAAGTTGTCTTAAACTGGTAGTGCTTCTAGATACCTTGCAGAATCAAATATAAATTATTTTCGGGGGAACAAAAAGCCA
>NW_012109964.1:278407-284178 GCF_000951045.1 Mandrillus leucophaeus | reverse complement strand
TCTTTGAGCTTAAGCCCAGAAGTTCAAGACCAGTCTGAGCAATAAGGCAAAAGCCCACCTCTTCAAAAAAAAAAAAATACAAAACTCAGCCAGGTGTGGTGGTGCATGCCTATAGTCCCAGCTACTCAGAAGGCTTAGGTGGGAAGACTTTTTACCCGGGAGGTCAAGGCTGCAGTAAGCAGTAGCCCCACCACTGTACTACAGCCTGGGTGACAGAGTAAAACTCTGCCTAAAAAAATAAATAAGTAAAGAAGAATCAACACCTATTCTACAAAATCTCTTCCAGAAAATAGAAGCAAACCAAGCACGTCTCAATTTACTTTCTGAAGCGAATATGACCCTGATATTAAAACCAGACAAAGACAGCACAAAAAAATAACCTACTGGTGAATATTCCTCATGAATATAGAGGCAAAAGTCCTTAACAAAATATTAGCAAATAGAATCTAGTAAAATATAAAAAGAATTATACACTATGATTCTATGGTATGAATGTGTTCTTCCAAAATTTATAGTGAACCCTAGTCCCTATTTTGGTGGTATTAAGAGGTGGCTCCTTTTGAGAGGTGGCTCCTTTTGAGAGGTGATTAAGTCATGAAGGCAAAGCCCTCATGAATGGAATCAGTGCCCTTATAAAAGAGATTAGTGGGAGTAGCCTTGCCCTTCTGTCATGTGAGGATGCAACAAGGCACCATCTATGGAAGCAGAGACCAAGCCCTCACCAGACACCAAATCTGTTAATGTCTTGATCTTGGACTTTCCAGCCCCTAGAACTATGAACAATACATTTCTACTAAATTACCTGATCTCAGGTACTGTATTATGGCAGTCTGAATAGACTAAGACAATGGACAAGTAGAATTTATTCCAAAGATGCAAAGCTGGTATCATGTTTAAAAATTAACTGATGTCATCTACAATATTAACAAATTAAAGAAGAAAAATCTCATGATTGTATCAATGAATGCAGAAAAAGAAGTTAGTAAAATTTAACACCCACTCACAAGTGAAAAAAAAAACCTCAAAGAAAAATAGGAATAGAGGGGACTTTAACCTGATAAAGAGTACCTACTGAGAACATACAGCTATCGTTATACTTAATGGTGAAAGACAGAATGCTTTCTTCACAAGACTGAGAACATGACAAGGATGTCTGCTCCCATCCCTCTTACTCCACATAATGCTGGAAGTTCCAGCCAAGATGAATCAAGAAAGGGAAATAAAAAGCATAGAGATCAGAAAGGAAGAAATAAACTATCCACATCTGCAGATAACATGATTACACAGAAAAGCCCATGGACTCTCCAAAAACAAACAAACAAACACACACCTCTTAGAACTAATAAGTGAGCTTAGAAAGATCACAAGATATAAGATTAGCATACAAAAACTCTATTGTATTTCTATATGCTACCAATGAGCCCATGAACATTGAAATTAAAACACAACGCCAGTGGCAATAACTTAAAAAAATAAATGCTTAAGTGTAAATGTAACAAAGCATGTTCATGACTCACTTATATGCTACAAACTACAAAATGCTGGTGAAAGAAACTGAAAAAGAACTAAATAAATAGAGATGCTTTCCATATTCATGGACTGAGGAACTCAACAAAGGTGTCACTTCTCCACAGATTGATATACAGATTTACCACAATTTCTATCAAAATTCCACCAACAGTTTTTGTAGATATAGACAAGAATAATCTATAATGTATATGGTAATGCAGAAAAACTAGAATCTCTAAAACAATTTTGAAAATAAAAAATTAAGTCAGAGATATCATTACTCATTTCTAAGACTAATTATAGACTTATTAAGACTGTGTGGCATGGGGCCAGGAGCAGTGGCTCACACCTATAATCCTAGCACTTTGGTAGGCTGAAGCAGGTGGATCACTTGAAGCCAGGAGTTTGAGACTGCCTGGCCAACATGGTACAACTCCGTCTCTACTAAAAATACAAAAATTAGCCAGGTGTGGTGGTGCATGCCTGTAATCCCAGCTACTTGGGAGGCTGAGGCCCTAGAATCAATTAAACCCAGGAGACAGAGGTTGCAGTGAGCCAGTATTGTGCCACTGCACTCCAGCCTAGGCCACAGACACTCCAGCCTGGGCCACAGAGCGAGATTTTGTCAAAAAAAAAAAAAAAAAAAAAAGACTATGTGGCATGGGCAGAGGAATAGCCACATCAATCAATGGAACAGAATAGTGAAACCAAAAATAGATCCACACAAATATACCCAACCAGCATTTGACAAAGTACAAAAACAATTGAATAGAAGAAATATAGCCTTTTTAGCAAATTTTGCTAGAACAATTGGACAACTATAGGGAGAAAAAAAATTGGCTTAAGTCTCACACCTTCTACAAAATTAACTGAAAATGGAAAGCAGCTTTAAATCTAAAACATTACGCTATAACACTTTTAAGAGAAAATTGGGGGATCTATTGCTAGACAAGGAGTTCTTAGAATTCATAGCAAAAGTATAATTTATAAAAGGAAAAATTCATACATTTGATTTCACCAAAATTAAAAACTTTTGTTTTGTAAAAGACCCTATAAAACATTTTTAAAAAGACAAGCTGCAGAATAGGAGAAAATATTTACAAAACACTTATCCATCAAAGGACTAGTATAGATGAAATTCTTAAAACTCAACAATAAAGAAAACAATCCAATTAGAACATGGGGAAAAGACATGAAAAGATATCTGCTTTTCAGATATAAAGATGGTAAATAAGCACATAAAAAGATGTTCAACATTATTAATCACTAAGAAAACACAAGTTAAAACCACCATGAGATACCCCTACATATCCATTGGAATGTTTAAATTTTTTTTTAAATAGCAACAACAACAAATGTTTGCAAGAATGGAGAGAAACTAGATCACTCATACGTTGTTGATAGAAATATAAAATGATACATTCACTCTGGAAAACAGTATGGCAGTTTCTTTAAAACTTAAAAATGTAACCACCATAGGTTCCAGCAATTGTCCCAGAGAAATGAAGACATTTCATACAAAAATATATGTACGAATGTCTGTAACTGTTTTATTCATGATAGCTACAAAACAGAACCAATGTAGATGTCCTTTAATGGATGAATGGCTAAAGAAACCACAGTACATCCATACCATGGGACACTATTCAGCAATGAAAAGGAATGAACTATTGCTACACACAACAGCTTGGATGAATCTCTAGAGAATTATGCTCAGTGACAAAAGCCAGTACTAAAAGGTTACAAACTAAATGATTCCATTTTTACAACATTCTTGAAATGACAAAATTATGAACATGGATAATAGGTTAGTGTGGTTTCCAGAGATTAATGAGGAGAATGAGGGCAGAAGATGAAGTGGGCATAGCTATAAAAGGGCAACAAGAGGGACCTTCGTGGTGACGAAAATTTTCTGTATCTTGACTATATCAATGCCAATTTCCTTCTTGTAATATTGTACTCTATGCAAGATGTTGTCATTGGGGAAACTGAGTAAAGAATACACAAGATTTGTCTGTATAATCATGTGTGAATCTACAAGTATCTAAAAATAAAAAACGTAATTAAGTAGAAATTGTCAGGCCTCTGAGCCCAAGCCAAGCCATCGCATCCCCTGTGACTTGCGCGTATAGGCCCAGATGGCCTGAAGTAACTGAAGAATCACAAAAGAAGTGCAAATGCCCTGCCCCGCCTTTACTGATGACATTCCACCACAAAAGAAGTGAAAATGGCCGGTCCTTGCCTTAAGCGATGATATTATCTTGTGAAATTCCTTTTCCTGGCTCATCCTGGCTCAAAAGTCTCCCCCATTGAGCACCTTGTGACCCCTACTCCTGCCCGCCAGAGAACAACCCCCCTTTGACTGTAATTTTCCTTTACCTACCCAAATCCTATAAAACGGCCCCACCCTTATCTCCCTTCGCTGACTCTCTTTTTGTACTCAGCCCGCCTGCACCCAGGTGAAATAAACAGCTTTATTGCTCACACAAAGCCTGTTTGGTGGTCTCTTCACACGGATGCGCATGACATTTTGGTGCTGTGACTCAGATCAGGGGACCTCCCTTGGGAGATCAATCCCCTGTCCTCCTGCTCTTTGCTCCGTGAGAAAGATCCACCTATGACCTCTGGTCCTCAGACCCAACAGCCCAAGGAATATCTCACCAATTTTAAATCGGGTAAGCAGCCCCTTTTTCACTCTCTTCTTCAACCTCTCTCACTATCTCTTAACCTCTTTCTCCTTTCAATCTTGGCACCACCCTTCAATCTCTCCCTTCTCTTAATTTCAATTCCTTTCATTTTCTGGTAGAGACAAAGGAGACATGTTTTATCTGTGGACCCAAAATGCCGGCGCCGGTCACTGACTGGGGAAAGCAGCCTTCCCTTGGTGTTTAATCATTGCAGGGACGCCTCTCTGATTACTCACTCACGTTTCAGAGGTGTCTGATCATGCTGCAGGGATGCCTGCCTTGGTCCTTCACCCTACGCGGCAAGTCCCGCTTTTCTGGGAGGGGCAAGCACCCCAACCCCTACCCTCTCTGTCTCTACCCCTTCTCTCCTTTTCTGGGGGAGGGGCAAGCACCTCAACCCCTTCTCTGTTTCTACCCCTTCTCTGCTTTTCTGGGGGAGGGGCAAGTACCCCGACCTCTTATTTTTGTGCCCCAATCCCTTAGTTCCGCGCCCTGATCCCTTTCCCACTTTTCTGGAGGGCAAGAACCCCCGAAATCCTTCCCTCCGTATCTCTACTCTCTCTTTTCTCTTGGCTTGCCTCCTTCACTATGGGCGACCTTCCACCCTCCATTCCTCCTTCTTCTCCCTTAGTTTGTGTTCTCAAGAACTTAAACCTTCTTCAACTCACACGTGACCTAAAACCTAAACCCTTATCTTCTTCTGCATCACTGCTTGGCCCCAATACAAACTCGACAATGGCTCTAAATAGCCAGAAAACGGCACTTTCAATTTCTCCGTCCTACAAGATCTAAATAATTGTCGTAAAATGGGCAAATGGTATGAGGTGCCTGACATCCAGGCATTCTTTTACACATCGGTCCCTCCCTAGTCTCTGTTCCCAATACAACTCGTCCCAAATCTTCCTTCTTTCCCTCCCGCCTGTCCCCTCAGCCCCAGCTCCAAGCGTCGCTGAGTCTTTCTAATCTTCCTTTCTACAGACCCATCTGACCTCTTCCCTCCTCACCAGGCCCAGCTAGGTCCCAATTTTTCCTCAGCCTTCGCTCCACTACCCTGTAATCCTTTTATCACCTCCCCTCCTCACACCCGGTCTGGCTTACAGTTTTGTTCCACGACTAGCCCTCCCCCACCTGTCCAGCAATTTCCTCTTAAAAAGTGGCTAGAGCTAAAGGCATAGTCAAGGTTAATGTTCCTTTTTCTTTATCCGACCTCTCCCAAATCAGTTAGCGTTTAGGCTCTTTTTCATCAAATATGAAAAACTTAGTCCAATTCATGGCCTGTTTAGCAGCAACCCTAAGACGCTTTTCAGCCCTAGACCCTGAAAGGTCAGAAGGCCGTCTTACTCTTAATATGCATTTTATTTTATTACCCAATCTGCTCCCAACATTAAATAAAGCTCCAAAATTTAAATTCCAGCCCTCAAACTCCACAACAGGACTTAATGAACCTCGCCTTCAAGGTGTACAATAATAGAGTAGAGGCAGCCAAGTAGCAACTTATTTCTGAGTTGCAATTCCTTGCCTCCACTGTGAGACAAACCCCAGCCACATCTCCAGCACACAACTCCAAACGCCTGA
>NW_012109964.1:274913-277263 GCF_000951045.1 Mandrillus leucophaeus | reverse complement strand
CCCAATCACCCTTACTCCACTCGATGCCAATATCCCATCCCGCAGCACGCTTTAAAAGGATTAAAGCCTGTTATCACTCGCCTGCTACAGCATGGCCTTTTAAAGCCTATAAACTCTCCTTACAATTTCCCCATTTTACCTGTCCTAAAACTGGACAAGTCTTACAGATTAGTTCAAGATCTGTGCCTTATCAACCAAATTGTTTTGCCTATCCATCCTGTGGTGCCCAACCCGTACAACTCTTTTGTCCTCAATATCTTCCTCCACAACTCACTATTCCGTTCTTGATCTTAAAGATGCTTTTTTCACTATTCCTTTGCACCCTTCATCCCAGCCTCTCTTCATTTTCACTTAGACTGACCCTGACACCCATCAGGCTCAGCAAATTGCCTAGGCTGTACTGCTGCAAGGCTTCACAGACAGCCCCCATTACTTCAGTCAAGCCGAAATTTCTTCTTCATCTGTTATCTATCTCGGCATAATTCTCATAAATACACACTTATTCTCCCTGCTGATCATGTCCGGCTAATCTCCCAAACCCCAATCCCTTCTACAAAACAACAACTCCTTTCCTTCCTAGGCATGGTTAGTGCGGTCAGAATTCTTACACAAGAGCAGGCACCACGTCCTATAGCCTTTCTGTCCAAACGACGTTACTGTTTTAGCCTAGCCCTCATGTCTGCGCGCAGCGGCTGCCACTGCTTTAACACTGTTAGAGGCCCTAAAAAAATCACAAACTATGCTCAACTCTCTACAGTTCTCATAACTTCCAAAATCTATTTTCTTCCCCCAACCATTGCTCAGGACAATGCTTCTATTGATAAGTTAGCTAAAAAAGCAGCTAGCTTCCAACTTCTATCCCTCACAGCAGCTTTTCTCCTTCACATCGGCCACTCCCACCTACCCCCTCCCCCACCCCCGCTGAAACTTCCACCTATTAATCACTTCCCACACAAGGCAAACAGTTCCTAGACCAAGAAAATTATCTCCTTCCAGCCTCACAGGCCCATTCTATTCTGTTGTCATTTCATAACCTCTTCCATGTAGGTTACGAGCCGCTAGCCTGTCTCTTAGAACCTCTCATTTCCTTTCGGTCATGGAAATCTATCCTCAAGGAGATCACTTCTCAGTGTTCCATCTGCTATTCTACTACCCCTCAGGGATTGTTCAGGCCCCCTCCCTTTCCTACACATCAAGTTCAAGGATTTGCCCCTGCCTAGGACTGGCAAATTGACTTTGCTTACATGCCGCAAGTCAGGAAACTAAAATATCTCTTAGTTTGGGTAGACGCTTTCACTGAATGGGTAGAGGCCTTTCCCACAGGGTCTGAGAAGGCCACCGCGGTCATTTCAGATATAATTCCTTGATTTGGCCTTCCTACCTCTATACAGTCTGATAACAGACCAGCCTTTAATAGTCAAATCACCCAAGCAGTTTCTCAGGCTCTTAGTATTCAGTGAAACCTTTATATCCTTTACTGTCCTCAATCTTCAGGAAAGGTAGAATGGACTAATGGTCTTTTAAAAACACACCTCACCAAGCTCAGTCATCAACTTAAAAAGGACTAGACAATACTTTTACCACGTTCCCTTCTCAGAATTTAGGCCTGTCCTCGGAATCCTACAGGTTCCAGCCCATTTGAGCTCCTTTGTAGACACTCCTTTTTATTAGCTCCTGGTCTCATTCCAGACACCAGACCAACTTAGACTGCACCCCAAAAAACTTTCATCCCTACTGTCTTCTGTCTAGTCATACTCCTATTCAGCTTTCTCAACTACTCGTAAATGCCCTGCTCGTGTTTACACTGCTGGTTTACAGTATTTCTCCAAGCCATCACAGCTGATATCTCCTGGTGCTATCCCAAACTGCCACTCTAAATTCCCTCTTAAAGTAAATAAATAATCTTTGCTAGCAAGGCTATGCTGAGCCTCCTTGGGCACTCTCTAATTAGATGTCCTAGGTCCTCCCAATTCTTAGTCCTTTAATAGCTGTTTTCTCTCCTTCTCTTCCTTGTGTCTTCCGTTTAGTTTTTCAATTCATACAAAACCGCATCCAGGCCATAACCAATCGTTCAATATGAAAAATGTTTCTTCTAACGACCCCACAATATCAACCCTTACCACAAAATCTCCCTTCAGGTTAATCTCTCCCACTCTAGGTTCCCACACCACCCCTAATCCCGCTTAAAGCCCCTGAGAAACATCGCCCATTCTCTCTCCATACCATCCCCCAAAAATTTTTGCCACCTAATTTTCAACACTATTTTGTTTTATTTTTCTTATTAATATAAGAAGGCAAAAATGTCAGGCCTCTGAGCCCAAGCCAAGCCATCGCATCCCCTGTGACTTGC
>NW_012109964.1:265711-274743 GCF_000951045.1 Mandrillus leucophaeus | reverse complement strand
GATGACATTATCTTGTGAAATTCCTTTTCCTGGCTCATCCTGGCTAAAAAGTCTCCCCCACTGAGCACCTTGTAACCCCCACTCCTGCCCGCCAGAGAACAACCCCCCTTTGACTGTAATTTTCCTTTACCTACCCAAATCCTATAAAATGGCCCCACCCTTATCTCCCTTCACTGACTCTCTTTGCGGACTCAGCCCGCCTGCACCCAGGTGAAATAAACAGCCATGTTGCTCACACAAAGCTTGTTTGGTGGTCTCTTCACACGGACACACATGACAGAAATAAATTAGTAAAACTGTCTGAAAAAAAATCACCATTTTTTTAAGTTTTAAATAAAATCTGGAACTACAATCCCAAATGATATCAACAATAGAGTGGGAAGGGGTCCTGGTTATTTATTGTTGTAATAAACTTCCTTGGAATTCAGTGGTTTTAAAAATGATCATTTTCTTTTACTCAGGATTTTGTGATGGGAATTCAGGAAGGGCTCAGCTGGCAGATCCATGTCACATCATCTGGAGTAGATAGGACTGGAACACCCACTTCCAGATGGCTCCTGCCCTCATTTCTTATTTTTTTATGCTCCTTGGCTTCTTGGTCCACATGATGTCTCATCTCCAGGGCCTCTCCACAGAGTTAAGACTTCTCACAGCATGATAGACCTAGAGAAACTGCACTTCTTCCACGGTAGCTAGCTTCATGAAAGCAGGAAGCAGAAGCTGCCACTTAAGGGCTATACTTGGAACAGACATGTATGTCACTTCTGCCATAGTCTATTGGTCAACATTATCATTGCTCCTTCTGAGATTCAAAATGGTGGAAAAATGGACTCCAACTTGGTGCAATGGGAGATAACCCTGTAGCAACCTTTGGGAAATAACATCTATTCCAGGGAATCTAGGGGAAGTAGAACAGATGGAAGCAAGCTTCATTTGAGGGGATAGTTCTTGTTGTTTAATTTTTTAGGAGAAAAGGTTGATTTATGTGTTGATAATTTAAGGATAACCCTTAAAATAAAAGAATGAAAACTGTGTAACTTTCACAACAATATAGGAGAAAAAAACTGAACAAAGAAAACTTGATCCAACAGAAGTCACTAAACAGAAAAATGAGAAATAAAGAGACTGCATGGTAAATAAGAGAAAAAATAAATCCACATTTATCAGTAATCACAATAAATCAAATAAAAGTTTAAGAATCTCAAATCTAGTGTTATGCTATTTACAAGAGATCCACTAAAACAAATATAATACAGAAAGGTTGATAATCAAAAGAAAGAAAAGTATGTAGGCAAAGATTACCAAAAGAAAATAATATACTTACTAACATCACAGAAGACACAGATTAATGTGAAGACTATTTAAAAAGACAAAATAGAACATTTCATACTGAGAAAGAACAAACTGATAGAAGATATGATACAAACTTGTATAACCTCATTTTGATCAGGATAGATCAGTCTATGTTGAATGACAAAAAACCCTAAAATTTCAGTGGTGCAAGACAACAAATGTTTATTTTTCATTCATATTACAAGGGCAAATTTGAGTTTGTGAGGAACTCTACTCCAAAAATCACTCAAGAGACTCCAACTGATGGAGGATCCACCACCTTGCAGCTCTGCATTCTGGGCCACGTGGCATCCTCAGTCAAGAGACATTGATAGGGAGGGATCTCATTCTAAAATACTTTGTCCCAAAAGTGGCACACATCACTTGACTCAGCCCATTGGCTAGAATTTGTAAAAAGAACTTATTTAATTGCCAGGGGGCCAGGAAAGTACGGCTTCTTGGATATTTGGTTAGCTGTAAACGTTTATGCCACAACCTTTAGTGACATAGCCTATGAAGAAAAAATTACAAAGAATAAAGAGAAAAAAATGAAACTCCACTAACACAGTGGAAGATTTCAGCACATTTTCTCAGTGAGCAAGCTAAAAATAATCTCGTGTCTAAAATCTTCTATTAGAGAATAACTTATTTGAGTCTAAACCCTTTGATTTCCAGTAATTTCCTATTAAAATCCATTTGGTCACCCAGGGTGAACGAATGGAAAAGACAGATATTATTATTATTATTTTTAAGTGACAGGGGTCTCACTATATTGCCTCGGGCTGGTCTTAAACTCCTGAGCTCAAGCGATCTGCCCGCCTTGGCCTCCCAAAGCGCTGGGATTACAGGCATGGGCCATCACACCCAGCTGCTCTTTCTTTCTTTCTTTCAACTCTGAGTGTATGTGGTTATCTCTAAGAGAAGATAGTGTGTTAGAAATTTTTATACACATTATGAGTTGCTAACTTTTTTATAATGAACTGACAGATTTTTATAATCAGCAAATGTGTCAAAAGTACTTCCATTTATTTTATTTTAAAAAGAGCATTCCTTATTGATTTATTTATTAAAAAAGTAGTCATCGATGCCATGGCTTCTGTCAGGCTCCCTCCTGGATAATGAAGGGCAAGAAGAATATGTGCTCAGAATCCAGAAAAAAAAAACAATTGTAATGTTAAATAACCTGGCTCAGTTTGCACACATGCTAATAAATAATGCTCTGTGAATGAAACGTAAAATGTAATCAAAACTCCATGGATTTCTGAGGGCCTTCACCAGCTAAGGTCTTTATGGACATAATCTTCTAACCTTGCATTGGCCTGGGTAAGTAAGGGGTTGGGGGGGAGAAAAGAGAAAAGAATGATTCAGATTATCCTTTCTGTTGTCCAAGGGTCTAGCACCCAGGTTTCTGGTCTTAGATCAAGACAAGTTCATTTTTAGAGACTGGGACAGTTTCCCAGGCTGAGGTAGAGGTGCTTACAGGCAAATGTGATTGCTTTTATTGAGTGGGAAGAAGTCTTTTCTTCCTAGAAGATTTATTATTTTCTGGGCACAGTTAAGTCTACCTCACAGGGAGTATAAACATGTCTTATAAGCTTTTCATTCCTTTCCATGAACTCCATGAACTGACACATGGATTTTCATATCAAAGCACAGAATCATAAACTTTTTATTTTAAAAAGGAAACTGAAGTTTTCCAGAACTTGCTAGTAGGGAAACTTTATTATGATGGAACCAGACCAAGATTGGCCATCCTCCCAAGACATCAGGAAATGCTGGCCACCCCAAACAGTGACATGGGGAAAGTCAGCTGGGGAGAGGAGGGGCTGCTCCATGGCTCAGGCAGGCCTGGTTTAAGGATTTTGAAAGGCATAAGCTCTGGTTTTGAAATTCAGATGACCTGTCTGGGTCAGCCTCTCATCCAAGGCACAGTAATGCCTTTTTAGCAATTTTCCCCAAATTTAGAAGGTGATGCTACACACAGACAGAGTTTTGTTTTGCCTCCTGTTTTTTGTGGCATCAGCAGGATCTGCTTTCTTCTAGATACTAAATTGTTGCCATGTTGCTAATTACTATAATTTCTTACCCCCAACCAGCTTTGCAGGGTTCAGAAAAATGTGCTGCTTGTTGCAGATTCCTGAATATGGAGGCTTACCAGAGCATCGTCTCAGACAGGCCTTTCTTCCTGATGTAAATCCCATCATGACTTCTTTGAAGGTGGCCTCACTTCAAGTACTAGGGCCTTGTTCAGATATTTATCAAAATGCTCTAGATTCCTGCTCAACCAACCAGACGCTGAGGCGTCCCTGTGCCACGCCCCAGGACTGACATGCAGGAGTCAGAGAATGACCAGAAACCATTAACAGTATTGACTGAAGCTATTCCAACAGTTCATTGATCCAGTTCATATTTAGTTGATGTTCACCGTGCCCATCTTACTGAGTATACAGGAAAAAAAAATCAACATCTCCTGGAATTTGAACCATATGAAAATTGATAAGACTGGTATGCAAATACTTCCAGAACAGTTCAAAAAAAGAATGTGGTAAGCTCTATAATGAAGTTAATTTTACAATGTGAAAAGCAAACTTCTGGGACCCCGACGCTTCCCTGATTACTTATCTCTCTGAATTTTATGTGTTTGTTGCTTGTTGATTTGTTTACATGTGCATCTTCCCCATCACGCATACATGAGACAACTGCTTTATTCACTAACATACATGACACACACACTCACTAATTGAAAAGAGGAAAAGAGGGAGGGAATAGGGATAAAAGAAAGAGAACAGCAGAAAAGAAGGCAGCACACAGAGAAGTTAAAGGCTTTGTCTCTACAGATTGCCAAAATAAATCCCAACTCTGAGACATCCAGCTGTGTGACCTCAGGCAAATTACTTAGGCTCCCTGTGCCTTTGTTTCTACATCTTAAAATTGGGAAAAATAATAGTATCTACTTCATTGAGTTGAACAAAAAGAACTGAGAAAGTATTTGTAGACTTAGAACAGTCCCTGCATAAAATAAACCCTCAAAAAGTATTCATTAAATTTTAAAAATCATAAAGGAAGGAAATACTATTTGGGAAAAAGAAGGAAATGATTATCAATGTGCTATTATTTTAGATCTTACTTGAAAGATTCATTGGAATTAAATAAATGGTGATGGTTGAAAAGGCCACTTAGTATCAGTCAATTATAGGACATAATTGAAAAATAACAAGCAGACAGAATGTCTGCAAGGGAGTAGGAGATAGGCTTAGAAAGTCAGTTGCCATCGGGGCCATGACAAGTGTCCTGACAAGAAGAGGCAGAGGGAGATTTTAAACACAGAGAGGGTCATGTGAAGACATAGCAGAGATATGAAGATGCTGGCCTTGCCCATTCGAGTGATGTGGCCACAGCAGGGAATGCTGGGAGCCAATAGTAATGGAAAAAGACTCCCTTAGAGCCTCCAGAGGGATTGTGGCCCTTAGGACTCCTTGATTTCAGTCTCATGATACTGATATACATCTTCTGGCCTCCAGAATTGTGAGATAATACATTTCTATTGTTATCAACCACTACATTTGTGCTAATTTGTTGTAGCAGCCACAGGAAACTAATATAGAGATAAAGGGAAAAAACAATAAGAGAAAGAAGATGCCTTAGATGAATCTATGATTACAGATGGCCATGAGCTGAAACATAAACACCATTAAATTCTGCCACCTACAGTCTTAAAAGAAAAACAAAACAAAAAATCTGTAATACCCACATAAAATGCCATTGTCAACTATATACCAAAGTTATTTAGACACTCCTTTTCAGACACACTTAGGTAATTTCAAATGTTGCCTTTAACACTTACTAAGCATAGTTAAGTGGAACAGCTACATACCTTCTAGATTCTCACTTAGAGAAAAGACATAAGTAGACATGTCCCAAAAGAGAAAGTGCAACAGATTAACAAACATGTGGGAAAAGATTCAGCCTCCAGGAAATACTGTTTAAAACAATAATGAAATTTCATTTCTTTGCCAATCAAAATAACAGTTTTTTACTCTTTTTAAGTTTTTAATTTTTTTCATACTATTTTTTTAGCTTGTTTTTTTCCCCACCTGGTAATTATCTTCTGTGAGAAAACATTTTAAATGGTCCATTTTCAATGCATGATAAATCTAAGTACTGGCAGCCAGCCTGCAGATATAACATACCGCACAGCTCATGTACCTAGAAGGTTACAATTAGCAAACAGAATATAGAGGAGGGGTCAGCCTCCTCTGAATAATCCTAGATCTGGAAGCACAATGTTCATCAAAGAACTAAAATACAAAAAATTAAAAACAATGTAATAACTTAGGAGTCAGCAAACCACAGCCAGTGGGTCAGACCTGGCCCATTGCTTGTTTTTGTAAATAAAGTTTTATTTACAAAATAGTTTTATGGGAAGATAGCCATGCTTATTTGTTTACATATTATCAATGGCTGCTTTTGGGGTACTATGGCAGGGCCGAGTACAGACAATCCCCAACACTTAAAGATGGTTTGTCTCCAATTTTTTAACTTTATGATGGACCAAAAGTGCTACACATTCAGTAGAAAGTGGTATGATACTCTTGTGATCCTGGTCGGCAACAGTGAGCCAGAGCTCCCAGTCAGCTTCATGATCAGGAGGAAACAGCCCATACTTTACTGTGCACTGTGTTGCCGAATGATTTTGCCCAACTGTAGGCTAATGTAAGTGTTCTGAGCACGTTTAAGGTAGGGTAGGCTAACCTATGATTTTTAGTAGGTTATACATATTAAATGCATTTTCAACTTATGATATTTTCAACTTACAATGGGTTTATTGGGACATAACCCCATCGTAAGTCAAGGAGGATTGGTAGTTGTGAAAGATAAATGGCCCACAAAGTCTAGAATGTTTACTATTTGGCCCTTTACAGAAGATGTTTGCTGACTCCTAGTTTAGAACATGGCTATTGTTCTAACAATAACAGTAAGCTGTGGCCCATGTTCTCCCTAGACTACTTTGCTGCCACTGAAAAAAGTTCTGGGGAGTTTGAAAAAGTGGAGGAATGTTTCATGCTATGGGAAAATAAGATAATGTTTTAGGATCTGAGAGAATTTGGGGAAAAAAGGAAAATAAGAGAATACAGAATTGTAGAGACTAGATAGTTGCAATTCTGTGAAGAAAAATATTTAAAAGGGGACTGGAGAGAAGTATAACAAAACATCGACATCCTTTATCTTCCAGTGATAAAGAATACATGTGACTTTCATTTTGTCTTCTTTCTACCTTTCTGCTTTTCTTCAATTTACATTAACAAACATATTTTACTTTAAACTGTAAAAAATAAATATCAATTTTCAAAATTGAAACAGAAAATTTTACATGAGCTTCCAGTGCACCCAGGTTTCACACACGGTTGGACTGAGTGTTTGATTCTGTATCATAATACAGTGTCTTCACCAAGCACTTCCAGCTACCTAAAGCGAGCTCCCACTGCTAGAGTTAGAGATTTTGTTTCCATTCAGGTTTATATGATAGGAGGGATTTTTCTCCCATTTCACCTTCTTCTTGTGAAAGGACACATCTGCTTTATTTCCAGGTTCTGTCTTGTTCTTAAAAAAAAGAAAAGAAAAGAAAAGAAAAGAAAACATGAAAAGAATTCTTGATAAGGCAAAGAAAAGAGGAAACATCCAGAGTTGTGCTAAGGTGTGGTTAATCGTACCACTAGCAAATCTGGACCTCAAAGGTCCTTTTTGCTTCACTCCTTTTTTATCCAGATGTGACTTGAAGCCACTTTCAAGGGAATACCAGATGAGCTGAAATAAATGAATGACAACCTGGGTTAGCCAGGAAGAAGAAGTGAGACCTTGAGGGTAGACAGGAGAGAAAACATGGGGAAACAGCAGTGGACAACTCCTTCCTTCTGAAGTGGACTCTGTGTGCACTAAAGCTGCGGAGGAGAAAGGCAGAACCCTGGTTTTCATCATCCTCTGGCAGTATGTGTCTGAACTTAGTTCAGTAACAAAAGTAGAACTTTTGTAATGGGCTCCCCATCCACCAAAATGTTAAGGGCTTAGCTAAAGGATTATGTTTAATTCAAAACCATCAAGCATTAAGAGTAGGACGCAAGTCAGAACAAAGTCAAACCAAAAAGGTGAGGTCAGCCAGAGTAACTTCACTTCTCATAATCACTTCCTATTATTTGCAAGGCCTGGAAAACTTGCAGTATTAAACTTTCTGAACTGCTGTGAGAATGCAATTGTTGCTTCCCAGCATCTCCGCATTCTTTGGGGGATAAAGGGGAAGAGCTGCTGATTTTGTTCCAATTAGACACAATTCACTCCAAATCACCAGGCAACCCCCAGCTTCCATTACAATGTCTGCTCAACCTGCATGTACAAAGACTCATTAAAACCGAGTGAAAACCAGACAGCTGTAGGATTGACTACATGGAAGAAAATCCATTCATCATTGACTAATTCGGCATCTATTAATCACATCTCATTTCTCAGTCCTATGAACACATTAAATCTAATTCCCTTTTTTGGAATCAACAGCCACAGCTAAGAGCATGGCCGGTTTTCACTACATCTCTATTCCTTCAAGAAAAAATTCTCCCAACTACAAAGTAGGGTCTAAAAAGAAAGCCTGACGTGGAGGGACTCAGTTCATCCATTCAACAAATACGTGTTGGGCACCTCCTATGTGCCAGGCACTCTTCTAGATTTGGGGGACAGAGTAGCAGAAGAAACACACATGAAGATTCTCACTCTGGAGATTAGATCCAAGCAGAGAGGAGATAGGATTGTATAGTAAGAATAATAAGTACATTGTGTTGGAAGGTAAAAAGTGACATGGGGCAGGGAGAAAGAATAGGAGAGGTTAAGGGGGATTGAGAGTGGGTGTATGAAAGCTCTGTTTGCATTATTAAGTAGAATAGTCAAGATAGGCCCCATTGAATAGGTGAGCAAAGACTTGAAGAAGATGAGGGAGCTAGGAAAGTAGTAACCCTCCAGCGAATGGCTAATATTAGCTCAGATGTTTTCCCTAGGACCTCTATTACAAAGCAATTAGGGTGCAATAAAGTTTGGCTTCTTGTCCCAAAAACTAATTGGGAAACCATTTCAAGCTCATAAGGAAAATAATTACTACAATGCAGTCTCCACAAAAGCAGGGGCTTCCTCTTCTTCATCACTGTGTCCCTAGGGCCTGGTACATAGAAAGACCCCAATTAGTCTTTGTTAAATGACTAACTGATCATATGCTATACACAATTCAAGATGGAAAATGGTAGGAAAGACATTGGAGCAATACCCTACATAGGTTGTGCTGACTTCCTTGGCTGACCTCACCTTCCTGCTCTGTTCCATAGATCAGGATGCCCAGTGTAGAACTGCAAATTGCAGGAAAGCATTTGGGAAAACTTTTCCTGGTGGCACCTATTCTATCCATCTCAGGGGTGACAGGAGTTCTGTTCTTTTTAAATCAATTTACTACCACCTCTGGAGCACCTGCTTTATGTCAGCCAGGACTAAGTACTACAGGGCATCAAAGTTAGCAACATGCGGTCATAGGCAGCCTGTTCCAATGGTCCTATGATCCCTGCTTCTTGTTATTCATGTCCTTATGCAAGCTGTTTTTCTCTTTGATTGTGGGCTGAATCTAGTGACTTCTCTCTAACAAATAGGATATGGCAAAAGTGATGAGATGC
>NW_012109964.1:262553-264182 GCF_000951045.1 Mandrillus leucophaeus | reverse complement strand
GAACTGGCTCTAAGGAGGATGAGAAGTCCTACAATACACCATGTGCATGCTAGAGACCCAGGGAAGCTGGTAGTGTCTATCAGTCCGAGTCCAAGGATTTGAGAACCAGCAGAACTGATGGTGTAGGTCCCATTGGTCCCAAAGGGTCCAAAGGCCTGAGAACCAGGAACTTTGATGTCTGAGGACAGGAGGAGATGGATGCCCTGACTTAAGAATAGAGAGGTTTTGCCCTGCCTCTACCTTTTTTGTTCTATTCAGGCCTCAAAGGATTGGATGATGCCCACCCAGGTGAGTTACAGCAACATTCTTTACTCAGTCCATTGATTCAAATGTCAGTCTCCTCCAAAACATCATTATACACACATCTAGAAATGATGATTACCAGCTATCTGGACATCCCTCAGCCCAGTCAAGTTGACACATAAAATTAACCGTCACAATGATCATCACAGATCTTTGGACACAAATTAGAAGCTAGAAAGAGGCTCCAGCCAAAGCTCAAGCAAGTTCAGATGTGAACCAATGGTCTGAAATGGGATAAAGAGGTGGTGGTGAGAAAGAGAGAGAGAGAGAGGTAGAAAGGGAAGGATGGAGAGGAAGATAAGCAGCTTGAGGAACAGGCAGAATTAAAAGACAAATTGTTTGCAATGTGGGAGAGGTTAGAGAATGTTTATTGGCAGATTGTAAGGAGCCAAATCAGAAGAGATTTGCATAGGATATCTTATATGAAGAAAGAAATAACCTAAAGGCCTTTCAAGATTCTAAGAAAAGAAATCAATTCTTAATCTGTCATGATATTCGAGAGAAAAAACAACAAAGAGATCGAGTCTTTAAAATGATGGACCAATGTATCCCCTGATATGATGTGATAAGACGAGTAATTATTCTCTGTGGTAGTCTTCACCATAAGCTTATAATCCCATTCTAACCATTTGTTGGACGATTTGTCTAGTGGACAAATTGGGGAACATTCTATAAAATACCTGACTAGCACTATTCAAAACTGTCAAGATCAGTCTTTGAGAAACTGTCACAGACCAGTGGAGACTATGGAGATATGATGACTAAATGCAATGTAATAATATCCTCAGTGGGATCCTATAACAGAAAAGGGGCATTCATGGAAAAAATTGGTGAAATCTAAATAAAGTCTGCAGTTTAGTTAATAGTAACATATCAATGTATACTTTTAGTTCTGATAAGTGTACAGCAGTAATACAAAATGAAAACATTAGGGGAAACTGAATCTGGTAAGAGTCACATGTGAACTCTTTGTGTTTTTGCAACTTTAATGTAAATCTAAAAATATTCCACAATTAAAGGTTTATTTTTAAAAAATGACAGGCCAGTAGTAAAATCTACATTATGGCTTATAGAAACCAGTTTTTCCACTGGCTTAACCATTTGTAAATCAGCTTCCACAATTCTGCTTCTTGGATGTATCCTTTAGGTAAAGGGACACTTCTGTGAGGATTTTTCAAAAGATTCCTAATTTAAATGTTAGATCAAAAGTAGGTTTGGCATGGGGGAATATAAAGCACTTGTAAGAGGCTCATATAAATGGTCACTGAAAGAGAATATAGAAGTATTGAGAGACTAAATGGAAAATAATGTCACCAGGCTATAGAC
>NW_012109964.1:259240-261048 GCF_000951045.1 Mandrillus leucophaeus | reverse complement strand
CATCAAAGTTAGCAACATGCGGTCATAGGCAGCCTGTTCCAATGGTCCTATGATCCCTGCTTCTTGTTATTCATGTCCTTATGCAAGCTGTTTTTCTCTTTGATTGTGGGCTGAATCTAGTGACTTCTCTCTAACAAATAGGATATGGCAAAAGTGATGAGATGCCACTTCCAAGATTAGATTACAAAAAGACTGTAATCTCAATCTCCCTCTCTCTCTCCCCCCCCACCCCCACCTCCCAATTCTTGCTCTGGCATATTGTGAGTGGTCTTATGAAGAGGTCCTCATGGCAAGGAACTTATGTCTCTGGCCGAATACCTTTGAGGGCCTACGGCTGCCAACAACCAGGTGAGTGCTTGGAAGCAGATCCTCCCTGACTCAAGTCTGGAGAGGATTGCAGCCTCTGGGAGCCCTGGGAGCCAAAGACCTGGCTAAGCTGTGCCTGAATTCTTGACCCCTCAAAAACTGACAGATTACATGTTTGTGGTTTTTTAAGCCACTAAGTTTTGGGATAATTTGTTATGCAGCAATAAATAACTAATAAGAAGCATGATCTGCCCTCAAAACAAGGTATATAAAGAGTGCATATGTGCAATAAAAACAAAGTATTTGGGATGGAGAAGATTCACAGGATTAAGAAATAGGTGGCTAGGAGTTACCATGACTCAAGTTTACAGAACTCTTTAAAAATTACTGAGTGCTTCTGACACAATTGTCTCATTTGATCTTAACAATACACTTGTGTAAGGATGGTATTATTTTACTTACCCAACATTAAATATTAATTGATCTAATCATTCAATGAAAAATTTGTGTCAAATATGTACCTGTAGTGGATACTAAGGAAACCTAAGTAAGTCATAGTAACTGCCCTCAGGAAATCCAAAATAATAGAGCATAGGTACATTAAATAAACAAGAAACAGGCCTTGCAGTACAATGTATTAAATGGCATAATAGAAGTATGTACAAGGTGTGTGCTAACTCAAAGGTGGGGATGACGAACTCTTCCAAGAGTTACAAAAAGTACCCCAAATGAGAGTCTAGAAGAATGAGTCTTTTCTACTCTTTCTCAACCTCCTTTCCTGATTTCTCTTCCTCTACCATGATAAAAGAAAATCTTCAGCTGAATTAAATTTAAAGGAGTTTAATTGAGCAACAAATGATTTGCGAACCAGGCAGCCCCCAGAATCACAGCAGATTCATAGAGACTCCAGCACAGCCATGTGGTGGAAGAAGATTTATAGACAAAATAAGGGAAATGACAAAAGAAATTGGCAGTGAGGTACGGAATGGCTAGATTGGTTACAGCTCGGCGTTTGCCTTATTTGAACACAGTTTGAACACCCAGCAGTGTATGAGTGGTTGAAGTATGGCCACTGGGATAGGCCAAGACTCAGCTATTGTTACAGGCGCATACCCCTAAGTTAGGTTTTCAATCTTGTCTACCTATTAAGCTAGGTTACAGTTCATCCACAATATTTCAAATATAGAAGCATAGAGTCCTTCTCAGGCCATATTTAGTTCGCTTTAACAACCATAAGGTGTGATGATTGTCAGGGCACTCCAGAGAAACAGAGCCAATAGCATATATATAGATCTGTAAGAGGAGATTTATAATGGGAACTGGCTCTAAGGAGGATGAGAAGTCCTACAATACACCATGTGCATGCTAGAGACCCAGGGAAGCTGGTAGTGTCTATCAGTCCGAGTCCAAGGATTTGAGAACCAGCAGAACTGATGGTGTAGGTCCCATTGGTCCCAAAGGGTCCAAAGGCCTGAGAACCAGGAACTCTGATGTCTGAGGAC
>NW_012109964.1:254133-254680 GCF_000951045.1 Mandrillus leucophaeus | reverse complement strand
GTGCCCTATTTACATCTCCCTATAACACCAACCCTATTATAGAGGTCATTTTTTCAGCCTGTTTTCCAGAAACTGTGAGCTCCTGATGAACAAAGTGCCTGACACAAAACAGGTGTAAAAAAAAGAAAAAGTGCTAAGTAGGTTGATAGATGGATAAGTGGATGGATGGGTAGGTTGTAGCATCTTCTATCTAGAGGAGGCCATGTGACTGAGTTCTGGCCCATAGAACATGTGCAGAAATGATGGATGCTATTTTCAGGGTAGTCCTCTAAAATCTCCCACACAACCCTCCACATCGTCTCTCCCCATGTGCCAGGCAGATGCAGAGGACCCAGTAGATGACCCCAAGGCTCATGGCAAAGAAACCAAGTGGAAGAAGCCTGGGTCCCCAAACAATTGAATGGGGTAGAGACCCCCATCCTGAATTGGACAATGAGATGAACAAAAAATATACCTTTATCGTGTGAATTCACTAAATTTGGGGATTGTTAGAGCAGTTAGCCTAGCTTGACTATACATGAATGAATCTAAGAAACAACATAGTGAG
>NW_012109964.1:248187-254083 GCF_000951045.1 Mandrillus leucophaeus | reverse complement strand
TGAGGATTTTTCAAAAGATTCCTAATTTAAATGTTAGATCAAAAGTAGGTTTGGCATGGGGGAATATAAAGCACTTGTAAGAGGCTCATATAAATGGTCACTGAAAGAGAATATAGAAGTATTGAGAGACTAAATGGAAAATAATGTCACCAGGCTATAGACTAGAGAGGCAGAGCCAATCATCCTCCCTGGTCCCCAGTCTGTTGCCTAAATAAAGACATTTTCCAGACAGACAGACAGACAGATAGATAGATAGATAGATAGATAGATAGATAGATAGATAGATAGATAGATAGATAGACAGACAGACAGACAGACAGACAGACAGACAGACAGACAGATAGATAGATAGATAGATAGATAGATAGATAGACAGACAGACAGACAGACAGACAGACAGATAGACAGACAGGCAGAGAGATAGATAACGAGAAAGTTTACTACCAACAGACCCTCATTAAATTTACTTATAAAAAATAACAAAATTATGTAAATTGGGAGAGGAGCGGTCAATGTTAAAATATTCAGCAGCTGTTGATTTATTTCAGAGGGAGGTGAAGATATTGATTTACTTCAGATTCTGTTAAAGCAACTGTGTTTATTAAGTTACTTTTGCACAATAAAATTTCAAGGTAAACCTATGACATTCAAACTTAGACTTCAAGGGGAATTAGACTGAAACATGGGCTCCTCCCTTTTCTCTGTTCCACTTTTCATTCTCTGCTTCTCCCTAGAACTAGAGAATTCTCAGGCCCATGACAGGTGTTTGTTGCATATGAGAATCAAAAACTACGTGAAACAAACAGGAAACTGTAGATAATAACCTAATGAACTGTAGATTCAAATCCAGTGGCAGCAAGACTGGAGTTGTCCTCTTAGGCCACTCCAAAGTCCTAGGGAGGGAGTAGTTTCTCAACACCCTCTATCCTCCAGCTGCACTGGACTACTGGCTATTTCTCAAACACATCATGCTTTTCCACAACTCCATGACTTCCTCCATGCTGTTCCTTCTATGGAATGCCCTTGCACTATCCTACTTCTTCCTCAAAGTCCAGTTTAAGCCTCACCCCTGAAAGGCTTTCCCAACCCCTAGGCAGAGCGAGTTTTTCCTTCTGTAATATTTCCCTAGTGCCCTATTTACATCTCCCTATAACACCAACCCTATTATAGAGGTCATTTTTTCAGCCTGTTTTCCAGAAACTGTGAGCTCCTGATGAACAAAGTGCCTGACACAAATCAGGTGTAAAAAAAGGAAAAGTTGTTAGTTGGTTTGTTGGTTGGTTAGTTGGTTGGTTGGTTGGTTTTTGGCTTTTTTTTTTTGGAGGGGGCCTTTTGCCTGGTTTTTGGCTCTTGGACCTTTTGCGGAATTGTTGGTTGCTTTTTTCGGGTTGTTCTTTTAAATTTTCCCCCCCACCCTTCCCCTTCTTTTTTCCCCTTTTGCCGGGCGGTTGCGGGGGCCCCGTTGGTTGCCCCCAGGGTTCTTGGCAAGGAGCCCAGTTGGAGGAGGCTTGGTTCCCCAACCACTTGATTGGGTTGGGGCCCCCTATCCTGAATTGGACAATGAGATGAACAAAAAATACACCTTTATCGTGTGAATTCACTAAATTTGGGGATTGTTAGAGCAGTTAGCCTAGCTTGACTATACATGAATGAATCTAAGAAACAACATAGTGAGTGGGCTTCTGGTTTTCCAAGAAACACCATTAGCCCCATAAAGTCCACTGGCTCATCCCTAGACAATGAAATTCTTGCTATTGGTATTGTCTTGATTAAAACAAACAAGCAAATAAATAAAACCCTTTATGATGAAGGTGACCTCCAGCCTTTGGGGAGTCAGGAAACATTCTCCTTTTTTGGCAGGGCTGCCCTAGAACACTGAAAATTCTGGTAGGTTGTATTGCTGATTGGACAGTGACTTAAGGAGGAAGTCACTGGAGAAAAGGAGCTGGCTCCACCCACTTATACTGAAAAAGAAAACGAAACAAACAACAATATCAAAAAAAAAACCTGTGGCTCCCGACCACTCCAGAAAATATCCACATGTCCACAGTGGGTTGGGTCTAAGCTATGCACACCTGACTAGCCAGAGACAGTCAGACTCCCCAGGAGATTTTATGCTTTGAGGGTGGCTCACTTTTCTCTAGGATTGGGAACTACCCAGACCTTGTAACTCTGGAGTGGCAATCTTCCCACTTGTTATCAGCTGAATTGTCCCCCTGCCCGACAAATTCATATGTTGGAGTCCTAATCCCCAGGACTGCAGAATATGATCTTATTTGGTGATGCAGTCTTTACAATTAAAAGTAACATCATTATAGTAGGTCCTAATCCAATGGGATTGATGTCTCTATAAAACAGGGAAAGTTTGGCGCAGACCTAGAGAGACAGAGGCATAGAGGGAAGACAATGTGAAGAGATGTAGGGAGAAGACAGCTGTCTAAAAGCCAAGGAGAGAGGCCTGGAAAAGACTCCACCCCATAGCCATAAGAAGGAACTAACCCTGTTTGTGTCTTATCTTGGACCTCCAACCTCCAGAACTGGGAGACAATAGATTTCTGTTGCCTAAACCACCAGCCTATGGTACTTAGTTACAGCAGCCCTAGTAAACTAATACATTGTCCCTTAGAGAGGGCCTCTCTGAGAATGAAAACAACACAGAGGAAAACAGAGGTAAGAAGTGGAAAAAGACAGGGCCAGCATGTAGTCTACCCAAGACCTTTCACAAATCTGAACTAGTCAATGCCTTTCTTCCTGAAGATATTCTGAGTTGATTTTCTGTCACTTTCAATGAAAGATCCTTGTCTAATAGAAGTACAAGTGCTCCAAACCCAAGCCTTGCCTAGGATAATAATATTCCATAATGTCACCCCCTTCTTTCGAAAAAGTGCTGCTCAGTATGTAGTTCCTTTTTTATTAAAAAAAAAAAAAAGGCAATTAAGCCTGCCTTTGTTTTGGGAATATCACGATTTGGCTATAACCTGAAAAGCTACCAAGCCATGTTAGGAAACATCATTTTTAATTGGACATTCTTAGGGAAATCTAGGTATGTGAGAAAGGAAATACAGGAGAGCACATCAACCAAAGATGCATTTTAAAATAGCTATAAGAAGATGATACCACAAAGAGATATCTTGATGCACTGGAAAGCAAATTAGGTCTAAAGTCAGAAGACCTCAGCTTCCTTGAGTAAATCACCTAAGTGTGATATGGTAGAAAGACCCTGAGATTTGGAGTCAGAGGAGCCTGAGTTTATATCCAGCTCTGGAACTTTCTCTGTATCCTTGAGGAAAACAATCACCTAACTGAGCAATTTAGCATCAGATTCTTTGTCAATGAAATGAGATTAAGGTCTGATACCCAGATCAGTGATCATATGAATATAGCAATAATTACCATGACTGGCACATAGTGGGTGCTCAGTAAACAGTAAAAAAAGGTAACCTTTGTTCTTACTCCTTATTTCTTTTCCCTAGGTTTCTCAGTTTCTCCATTTGTGGACTCTGGATAATAATCCTTCCTGACAACAGATTCTTATAGAAATCATAATATTTAGCAACTCGAAAGTGCTTTGTAACACAGATATCAGATACAAATGTAAAGACATTCTTATCATAAGGCAAGTGATTAGAAAATTCATGGGACCTCCATTTCCTACATCTAATTATGGCTCTCCAGAGCAGAAGCTTTGAGTGAAAGAACTAGCCACTCTTAAGCACGTGGACACCAGTTTCAGTACGACAAGTTCAGGTCCTGCCCATGTGGCCCAAACCATGGGACAAACCCCTGCAAGATCCAGACCTCCAGCTCACTGTTAGGCATGCCCTGCACAAAGTAGAACCAAATTAGAGGAACCGAGACAACAATAGCCAGAAAAACAAAAGGTGCTCCACACAGTACACAAATGTGGATTTTTCATGCACTGTCTGTGCTTGAGTATGTTAGAAACTGAAATGGTGCATTTGACACTGAAACCATGAGTGCAGGAAGATTGCACCTGTCCTCACTTAGCCGACGTCTTGAATTATTCTTGGTTACCACCTAACTGGTAGGAAATTCTCCTGCTCGGTATTGTGTCTTGCTGTTGGCCCTAAAGAAGTTCTAATACGTTGCTGAACTGACAGTCAGTCATTCCTCCAAAAATAGCATGTTAACTTGCTTTATTGCAGAAGCAATCAGTGACCAGGTGCCAGGGTTTCAAACACTTTACTCACGTCAGTCATATGAGCTTTTTACCTCAGGACAAAATGGAACTCAAGTGGATTTTTTAAGCAATAATCTGTCAATCAACAAGAGCAACAGTATTTGTTTTCTACCTAAACAGGGCAAATGAAATCTTGTGGCAGTCCCTAAAATATTCAAATGATGGACATCGGGTCAAATTGAACACTAAAGGGAAAATGAAATCAGAAAATGTAGAGTTTTGAGGGATGATCAAAGGAGAAAGGTGGGCCATGCTAACTTTGCCTTGTGGTGTTTTACAAGAGGATGGCTTGTAGTTTTAACAACCTCAGGCATATTGTTGCTTTAGCAAGGGGTGACCCAGTGGTCTCCTTGTGGGCTTTCCTGCACCCTGCCCAGATTTTGAAAGAGGAAGACAGGGACAAAAGCAGACAGTAGTTTATTGTAAAGGGGAGAAAGCCCTATGTTGTGTGCTCTATATGAGAGATCAGTGCACCAAGAAAGAGCCACACTGCACACGCCCAACATTGTATTGGCAAACTTCTATCAGAGAAACATACAAAAATTACAGCTTGAGATTTCTGAGAAATTTTCTTCTTCCCATAGGCTGCACTTTGGTCAATTTTCTCAATTATGTCAAAGAGAGGGAAAACCTATCATTTTTTCCAGCTCATCGATTTGGTTGACAAGGTCTGGATAGAATTACATTTTAGAAATGACTTACAACTAACAGTTATCGGTAGTACAATATCATTTTACATAGCAGAGAGAATACAGCTTTAAAGCCAAGGGGCCTAGCTTTAGGCAGCATCTGTCCCATTAGCAGCTACTCCTTGAAGATGATATTCGAGTTTTAGTTTTCTTTTTTTTTTTTTTGAGACGGAGTCTCGCTCTGTCGCCCAGGCTGGAGTGCAGTGGCCAGATCTTGGCTCACTGCAAGCTCCGCCTCCTGAGTTCAGGCCATTCTCCTGCCTCAGCCTCCCGAGTAGCTGGGACTACAGGCGCCCGCCACCTCACCCGGCTAGTTTTTTGTATTTTTTAGTAGAGACAGGGTTTCACTGTGTTAGCCAGGATGGTCTCGATCTCCTGGCCTCAAGTGATCCACCGGCCTCGGCCTCCCAAAGTGCTGGGATTACAGGCTTGAGCTACCGCGCCCGGCTGAGTTTTAGTTTTCTTATCTGTAAAATGTAGCCCATAGCTTCTTGTGAGAAGAAAATATATTAAGGTGTTAGGTTAACGTGCTCTGTGAGCTTAACAGCATTACAAAAATGTACAATTATTAGTAACAACAAAAGAAGAATGCTTGGTAATTGCTGACAGTGATCCCTGAAGAAGTCTAGATGATAGCAGATGCACAGATAAAATAACTCTAGCTCATCTCTAGGTGTGAAAACTTCCTTCCAAAGAAGCCAAAAAACAATAAAATAAAATAAAACAGTCATAATCCAAGAAAATATGAAGTTCATCTTTTCAGAGTTTTATCTTCATAAGAACACTTAGATGAAAAATCAAGATGCATCTTTGCAGTCTTTTCTTGGAAGAGCAAATTTACAGCAGCATGTAGAATCTTTATTGATACCTAACAGGACTGTGTCAAATGAAATCCACGAGCCTCTAAATTCAATTGGGAAAAGAACAGCAAGTAGCCTCTTAGCGATGTCATGACTTAGGATTTGGTGTAAGTCGAAAGGTGTTTGAGACACTTCATTTTGGTGAT
>NW_012109964.1:206789-242677 GCF_000951045.1 Mandrillus leucophaeus | reverse complement strand
TGTGTCTAAAGGACACTGCAGGTGTGTTATCTGCCTTCATTGTTCGCTGGATATCTGCCACATGCTCCATCGTCACTTCCCCAGGCTGTTCATCACAGCAGCGAAGCTCTGTGGGAGAGCCATTTGCAGCCTGGGTAAGTGCTGATTCTGCTGCCTTTTGGAAGAGCTAGTTACTGTCAGGAAGAAGGGGGGCATACCAAATGGAAGAAGCAGGGCGAAGGATTCACTTGGTTCCCACTTTCTCATCTGACACCTCGCTGCCTCTTGCAGCCATCAGAATGCTCACACCAGCCTGCCTCAGACGCTGATTTTGGTAATTCTTAGAGGAAGCTCCTCAGTGGTAGAGACTAGAGTTTAATTTGGTTTGCTTTTGTGTTGTTTTCCAATTAGCATCAACCTTCAGAGAGCCCAACACACTATCTCTTCTAAAGGCATGTTATTACTGTTAGCCGAAATGATGCTCTCCGTACCCAGTTTTCAGTTGGTGAATCTGTGGTTCTACAATATAAAAGAGTTTGCCAAAAATTATTGTTTTTAATTATTCTTTTTCTGAGACAAGTTCTCACTCTGGAGTGCAGTTTTGCAATCTTGGTTCATGGCAACTTCTGCCTCCCAGGCCCAAGGGATCCTCCCACCTCACCCTCTCGAGTAGCTGGAATTAGAGGTGTGAGCTACCATACCTGGCTAAGTTTTGTACCTTTGGTAGAGACAGGGTTTTGCTTTGTTACCCAGGCTGGTCTCAAACTCCTGGGCTCAAGCAATCTGCCTTCTCGGCCTCCCAAAGTGCTGGAATTACAGGTGTGAGCCACCACACCTGGCCTGACCAAATTTAAACGGTCTGAAATGTTGTTTGGATTTGCAAACTTCTTCTGATTTTCAGTGTCATTTACATCTTTCCCCACCATGAAGACACACGGTGTGCCACATTACTCCCCATCGCAGATCCATCTCTCCAAAAGAAATGTCCTGCCAATGATGCTAGACAATGGCAATCACTCCTGTTTTCTTGCCCCTTACTGTACTTATAGATTTTCTTACATATTTCAGGTAGAGGGACTAGCATGAAAAAGGATTCAGGGGTAGGACTTTATAAGGCACTTTGGGGAAATGCCAAATAGTCAAAGCATTAGACTATGAGTTACATAATTGCTGAGAGTGGAAGAGAAGATTGCAAAGAACAAGCCAGAGTGTAATGATTATTGATTATTATTGCAAAAGAATTTACAGTCTCCTGATGGTCATGGAAAGCCATAAAATATATTTTTTTAAAAAAAGGAAGTAACAAGCTCAGATGTGTGTTTTAGAAAGCTGCTGGCTGAAGATTAGAACCAATAACATGATACTGCCAGAGATAATTTGTTTTTTAAGTCTGTGGCAGTGATAGAAGAAACAGAGAAAAGGGAATGGATCCCAAAGGCATTGCAAAGTTAGAAATCATAGGCATTGGGCCAGATGCAGTGGCTCATGCTTATAATCCCAGCACTTTGGGAGGCCGAGGCAGGCAGATCACGAGATAAGGAGATCGAGACCATCCTGGCCAACATGGTGAAACCCTGTATCTACTAAAAATACAAAATTTAGCTGGGTGTGGTGGTGTGTGCCTGTAGACCCAGCTACTTGGGAGGCTGAGTCAGGAGAATTACTTGAACCTGGGAGGCAGAGGTTGCAGTGAGCCGAGAGTGTGCCACTGCACTCCAGCCTGGCAACAGAGTGAGACACCATCTCAAAAAAAAAAAGAAATGATAGGCATTGAAGTTGCAAACTTTCTAGCTTATAGTGTAGATGGCAATGTTCTTCACTGGGAGAATACAGAAGAAGGAGCCGATTGGCAGGTCAGATGACAACCTCAGTTTTAGGCACATTTCATTGGAGCTAGCTGTAGGACATTCTGGTGGAGATGTCTGATGGGAAACTGGAAATTTTTGGCTGGAATTCAATACAAAATATGAATCTGGATAGAAAAAAATGTGTGTGAAAATGAATGAGCTCACCCGGGGAAAGTGGAATAAGAAAAGAGGATGAGCAGTAAAATCTTGCAGTTACTGAAAAATGTTGGTGGGAAGATGTACAGAAAAATAGTAGTTAAAGAAATCGAAAGGCTGGGCACAGTGGCTCACGCCTGTAATCCCAGAACTTTAGGAGGCTAAGGCAGGCGGGTCACCTGAGGTTGGGAGTTTGGGACCAGCCTGACCAACATGAAGAAACCCCATCTCTACTAAAAATACAAAATTAACTGGGCGTGGTGGTGCACGCCTGTAATCCCAGCTACTCGGGAGGCTGAGGCGGGAGAATCACTTGAACCCGGGAGGCGGAGGTTGCAGTGAGCCGAGATCGCGCCATTGCACTCCAGCCTGGGCAACAAGAGTGAAATTCAGTCTCAAAAAAAAAAGGAAAAAAAGAAATTGAGAAAGGATGGCTGGAGACAGATAAAAACAAAAACCCAAGCCTGGTGTGAGTACCAGCAACTGTGTTAGGGACAGGGTGGGATACTTACAAAACTGTATTGCTAAACCATTTAAAAAATAATGTTATATAAAATATCAGTTCTAATGCTTACTTGTTCTCAACCAAAGGTTTATAGTTTTCATATCACATATTTTCCAAAGTGTTTCTCAGGCCTTAATTTTTCTCTACTAATCAGATTGATTTTTTTTTAGGAATATTTCTAAGAGTGTGTAATGGAAGCAAACTAGAAAAATGTTATTTACTGTATAGGCAACAGAGTTGGAAGATATATTTTTTAAAAATTAAAGGAGACCTGGTTTTGAAGTATAACCATATTAACGCTATGTTGCTTGATACATACAACTAAGTTCAAGTATTTATTAAAGCAACTGGCAAAAATGCATTTATGGCTTAGCTCTTTGGATGTAAAGACAGGGCTGAAGTGATAATGAGACACCTCTCCCTTCAGGAGCTATACAGTATAGTCATAGTGGTAAGACATCGGAAGGCACGCCAGTTGTGTTTTTAAGCCACACAATGATATTATCAAAGCTGCTGCAGCAGGCCACTAATTGCCCTCACCCACCACCCCAGATCCATTCTCTCTTCATAGTCACGGTATAATTCTGGCCCTGCACAGGCTGTCAAGCTAGAGGCTATCTCTCAGCTTTTCTGGAGTTAGTTATGGCCACGTGGTTAAGTTCTTACCAAAGATGACTTCTTCTCTGTAACTTGCTTAAAGTCACTTAATCCTAGATTTCCTCTTTCCCCGTCCCACTGGCTGGAACATACACCTCACAACAATCCCCCCTTCAACTTCGTGGATGAGGACAACACCCTAGGATGGCAGAGCAACAGGGGGAAGGGACTTGGGATGCAACTTATCTGGTAATGCAGAGCTGCCTTCTCAGCCCGGATCACTCACCATGGACTACTACATGAGGGAAAAATAAACCTCTTCCTTCTTTAAGCACGGTACTGTGGACATACATATTAGCTTTAAATCTAACTGGTAGAGCTACTATTTATTGAATGATTAACATGCTTTCTATATATTAGCTCAACAGATCTTTACACTATTCTGTGGGGCAGTTATTTCATATTCCCATTTACAGATAAAAAAACTGAGATACAGATAAACAGATTAAGTAATTTGCCCTGACCAAAAACTAGCAGGTGCTGGAGCCTGGAGTTCAGTCTGCATGACTCTAAAGTCCACAGTTGTAACATACTGCTCTTATTATTAATCATTCTTATTTTAGTAAGAACAATTTTGTGTTAAATCTTTTTAAATTTTTAACTGACAAATAAAATGGTATATTTTTATTGTGTACAACATGATGTTTTGAAATATGTATACATTGTGAATGGCTAAGTTGAGCTAATTAATGTGCATTACCTCACATACTGATTTTTTGTGGTGAAAGCACTTAAAAATCTATTCTCTAGGCCAGGCGTGGTGGCTCATGCCTATAATCCCAGCACTTTGGGAGGCCGAGGGGGCAGATCACTTGAACTCAGGAGCTTGAGACTAGCCTGGGCAACATGGTGACACACCTTCTATATATATTTTTTTTAATCTATTCTCTTAGTGATTTTCAAAATAGATTATTAACTATAGTCACCATGTTGTACAATAGATCTCTGGGACTTATCCCTCTTATCTAAATTATTTTTATCCTTTAACAAACATCCGCTGACTCGCCACCCCCCACAGAGTGCTCTACTTCTATGAATTCAGCTTTTACAAATTCCACGTATGCGTGAGATCACGTGGCATTTGTCTTTCTGTGCCTGGTTTATTTTGCTGGACATAATGTCCTCCAGGTTCATCCGTGCTGTCACAGATGACAGGATTTCCTTCTTTGTTAGGGCCCCATACATTGCATTCTTTTAAAATGTTTCAAAGTAACTAATAATTCTTTTTATTTAATAAAGAATCATTTTAAGTATTACTAAAGTAACTTGTTTATTGGATGACTGATATCTATCAGACTCTACACTAATTGGTTTACATACATTAAGTGATTTCATCTTTATGAAAACACTATGGGATAGTCATTATTTGCATCCCCCTTTTGCAGGTGAGGAAACTGAGTGGTGAAGCAACTCACCCAAGGTCATTGTTAAGGACAGAGTTATGCCCCACCCACCCACCAAAAAAATTCTGAGTTATGTCCCCCTCTCAGTACCTCAGAAGGTGACCTTATTTGGGAGATAGGTGACTTGGGAGATAAGGGATTATAGGTAAGTAGGTTAAGACAAGGTCATTGGGGTTGGCCTAAATTCAATATGACTGGTGTCGTTATAAAGAGGGGAAATTTGGACACCAAATTTGCATGTGCAGAGGAAAGACCACGTGAAGACACAGGAAGAAGAGATCTACACATTAAAGAGAGAGGTTTTGGAAAAAAACGGCTCTACTCACACCTTGATCTTGGCTTTCTAGTCTCCAGAACTGTGAGGAAATCAATGCCTGTTGTTGAAGCCACCCAGTCTGTGGGACTTTGGTATGGCAGCCCAAGTTGACTAAGACAGTCCCGCAGCTAGGTAGATGACATCTGTTGAAGATGTAAGTTCAGAGCTCAGAGTAATTGCTGCGACAATGTCGTGGAGGAGAAATAAATGTCAGCTAGAGGATTCAGCACCAACCTTGCTGTGGAGATGGCAGTTGGGCAGGGCCTTGAAGAACTATAGAGGTATCCTCCAGGACAAGAAAAATAAAAAGTGCATCTGCAGGGAGTGGAGGAGGAGAGCCCAGGATGCATGGTCTCTGCAAAGTGAAGCGGGGAGTTGCTGGGGCTCCAGGGGGTGTGAGCCCACTGTCCGCCCCAAGCCTGCTTCTCTGGTTGAATTCCCTGGGGAGGGGGCACAGGAACCTGCTGGCGGTGGCAGCCAGTGCAAAGAGGAGCCCACCAGCTGGGTGTGGGAGCTGGAAACTGTCCCAGGCAGGGAGGCTCTTAATCTCCCTGAGCAGCTGGCTTCGGGAGCCTCGGCCTCCAGGGAGAGGTACCTTCTGCTCTCACCGGCAGGCTCCCATCTGCTCACCACCCTGTGAAAATCCACAGCCAGGACCTGCGTGGCGCCTCTGCTTTTCGACCTTTCCCATGTAGAAAGCTTAGTTTATTTGGTTTTCTAGTCTAACTATAAGATATGTCTAAATGGCTCATCCACTAAAACCTCTGTTTGTTAGTCTAACAGGTGGCAAAGTTCCCCTGTTTAAAATAAAATGTACTTCTCTTGCCTTTCCCCCACTGTGAGGGTTAATTCTATGTGTCAGCTTGACTGGGACACAATGCCCAGATATTTGCTCAAATATTCTTCTAGATGTTTCTATAAAGGTACACTTTTTGGGATGAGATTAAGATTTAAGTCTGTGGACTTTGAGTAAAGCAGGTTACCCTTCGTTATGTGAGTGTGCCTCATCCACATTCTATTGAATGGGAGGGAAGAAGAGAGGGAGAGAGGGAGAGAGAGGAAGGGGGGAGAGGGGAGAGAGAGGGAGAGAGAGGGAGCGGGGGAGAGAGAGAGAGGGAGAGATTGAGAGAACTGACAAGGGCTGTGAAAGACGTTTAGCACGAAATATTACTAAAAAAAAAAAATCAGAAGGGAGAGTTTTGTCTTTACATTTTCCTAATTAATTACCAAGAAATAAACCACACTTGATCTGTCAAAATAGAAAATGACTAAAGAGGCTGAAATGTGTCTTTCAAGTGATACAAATCTATGCATAATCAGTATGAACAATAGCTAATACAGATGGGCAGGGAGACCAGGCAGGTACGATGGTGTAGTTGAAGTGGCATTGTCAGCCGGGTTCAGTGGCTCATGCCTGCAATCCCAGCACTTTGGGAGGCTGAGGCAGGTGGATTGCTGTTCAAGACCAGGCTGGGCAACATAGCCAAACCCTGTCTCTACAAAAAGTACAAAAATTAGCCAGGTGTAGTGGTGCATAACTGTAGTCCCAGCTACTTGAGAGGCTGAGGTGGGATGACTGCTTGAGCCCAGGAGGCAGAGGATACAGCGAGCCAAAATCGCACCACTGCACCCCAGCCTGGGCAACAGAACAAGACCCTGAGAGAGAGAGAGAAGAGAGAGAGAGAGAATTGTCATGTTATATCGAAGAGCATTGTTTTAAAATAGGTATTTTCTATACTGTTGCAAAATGTGTATTTTTGTTTTTAACTCTGAAGGAGAAGCAATAGAACTGTGGCTTACGTTTCAGGACTTCTGCAACTGATTCCAAGTACGATCAGGTTGACAATAGTAGAATCTGTTTTTCAACTAGAAAGTTGTGGAGAGGAGGATGAAGTTCCTGTATTCCTTTTTTCCCTCCCCCATGAGGCTATGTTTGTACTGAATTATATAAAAGAAGTTGCAGGCTGGTCAACCTCCATCTCAGAGCTGTGACCTTGCTGGATCTTGCTGCTTTGTGGAAAAGTGCTTAACATTTAAGTTCTTAAATTGAAAGCAGGCACTCGAACTGATATTCGTACACTTCTTTTTTTTTTTTTTTTTTTTTTTGAGACAGAGTCTTGCCCTGTTGACCAGGCTCAAGTGCAATGGTGTGACCTTGGCTCACTGCAACCTCCACCTCTTGGGCTCAAGCAATTCTCCTGCCTCAGTCTCCCAGGTAGCTGGGATTACAAGTGTGTACCACCATACCCAGCTAATTTTTGTATTTTTAATAGACACAGGGTTTTTGTCATTTTGGCCAGGTTGGTTTCAAACTCCTGACTTCAAGTGATCTGCCCGCCTCGGCCTCCCAAAGTGCTGGGATTGCAAGCGTGAGCCACCACGCCCGGCCTGTACACCCATCTTCATAGCAGCATCATTCACAATAGCCGAATAGTGGAAACAACCCAATGGACAGATGAACGGCAAAACAAAATATGACGTAGAATAGACATACAATGGAATAGTATTCAACCTTAAAAAGGAAGGAAATCCTTATAAATGCGAAAACATAAGTGAACCTAAGTGAAATAAACCAGACACCAAAGGACAACTATTTTATGATTCTACTTCCATGAGGCACCTAGAATAGTCAAATCTATGGAGACAGAAAGTAGAAGGTGGTTACCAGGGACTGGAAGAGGCGGGAATTTGGAGTTGTTTGATGAGTACAGAGTTTTAGTTCGGGATGATTAAAAACTTCTGCAGATGGGGGTAGGGGGGAGGGATTGCATTGGGAGTTATACCTGATGTAAATGACAAGTTGATGGGTGCTGACGAGTTGATGGGTGCAGCACACCAACATGGCACAAGTATACATATGTAACAAACCTGCATGTTATGCACATGTACCCTAGAACTTAAAGTATAATAATAATTAAAAAAAGAAAAAGAAAAAAAAATCTTCTGCAGATGAATGGTTGTGATAGTTGCAAAACAATGTCAAGGCACTTAATGCCACTGACCTGTATGCTTAAAAAGGGGTAAGACTGGGCCAGGGTGCGGTGGCTCACGCCTGTAATCCCAGCACTTCGAGAGGCCGAGGTGAGAGGATCACAAGGTCAGGAGATCGAGACCATCCTGGCTACCACGGTGAAACCCCGTCTCTAGTAAAAAAAAAAAAAAATACAAAAAGTTAGCCAGGGGTGGTGTCGGGCACCTGTAGTCCCAGCTACTCGGGAGGCTGAGGCAGGAGAATGGTGTGAACCCAAGAGGCAGAGCTTGCAGTGAGCTGAGATCGTGCCACTGCACTCCAGCCTGGGCGACAGAGCGAGGATTCATCTCAAAAAAAAAAAAAAAAAGGTTAAGATGGTAAATCTATGAGATAAGACAAGAATTTCAGCTGAATTAAATTTAAAGAAGTTTAATTGAGCAATGAACTAATCGCAAATCAGGCAGCCTTCTGAGCCACAGTAGGCTCAGAGACTCCAGTGCAGCCGCCTTGTAGAAGATTCACGGACAGAATAAGGAAAGTGAGGTTCAGAAACAGCTGGATTAGTTACCGGTCTGCATTTGCCTTATTTGAACATGGTTCGAACAGTTGGCTACATTTCATTTGCCAAAACGTGGTGATTTGGCACAACTGTAGGCTGTGGTCTGTTTACACTTCCAGTTGTTATAGTTCACGATGTACAGCAAAACCTTTAGGCTGAACTTAAAATATGTAAGGAGGCAGCTTTAGGCTAAACTTGATTTAACATATGTTATGTGTCTTTTACCATAATTCTAAAAGAGAACATTGAGGGCTTCAGGGTTAGCCTAACCTGTGTTCAAATTTATGTCTACCACTGACTAATGATACTGCTTTGACCTTGACCAAATTTGTTAGGCTAAGAGTCAACTTCCCCATCTCTGAAATGGAGATGATAATATCACCTGCTTTACAATGTTATTGTAAGGGTAAATAGCACAATATATGTAAAACTCTGAGCCCAACACTCAGCAGATGGAAATGTTGAAAGAATGCTGTTTATATTATTAGCTGTTATCTTCTGGGAGAAGAGAACTGAAACCTCTAAGAGGAACTAACAGGTTGCAATGCTCTGTTTTCTTTTGGTGAAGTTTTCATGACCTTCTGCATAAATAAATGAGTTTAAGAAAAAACCTTCTCAGTTATGCAGATGTTCCTTTCCAAGTATCCAAGTTACTCTAGGAAGCAGGAGAAAACAACTCCAAATCAGAAAAGACTGGATACATGAGTAGAACAGGAATAAAGTAAACATATCTTAAAATGCAAGTAAGCATTATCTGCAATAACGCAAAATGAACTTGCAACCACCTCGATTAAATGGGGGGAGAAATCCTGAAGGGTCTAACAACCAGGAGGTAGTACATGGTGATTAACTGTCCAGCACCCTTTAACTTAAACTGTGTTTAATGTTACTAACAGTCTATTTAGTTATTATGCCCTCCACTGTTTGAGTTTAGAAAATGTGACAATATTCATAAGTTCTGCCAAGGTTGGTTCTTCTGTACTACTTTTCCCATAAAGCCTGTTACCCCGCCATGGAATTTCCTACTACTTTTTAGGCTAAGTTTCAGGAAAATAACATTTAAGTTTTGTGGAGGGAATTTTGTTGTATGATTGGTTACTTTCTAAGTAATTGCTTCTTCCCAGTTCATTTAACTGTCACCAGTTACACTTGAGTAACAGAGAACTCTGTTTTCTATCTGCAGTCTTCCCTTTGACTGTGTCAAACAATGCAGACCTTCAGCTCTGCCACTATGCCAATATCTCTCAGCTCAGTCCTTGGTCTTCAACAAACAGGATTTCCACTTACTTGCTCTAACACCTGAGGATAGATAAATATTTTCCTGCTTACCAAACACACTTCGACCCAAACATAACCTACCAGTGTCTTTGCTAACCAGCTCACCTATGCTGCCTGGACCTCCCATTTCCAGGTGGGAAACCAGGACTGCCATATAGAACCGATGGCCTGATGGAAGCACCTGGCTCAGCTTGCCAAGCCCTATGCCCAGGGAGGTGATGTTATCCAGTTTTCACAAAAGTTCTGCCTAGGTTGTAAACGGCCTAATGGACGATCAAAGATACCTCTATCTATAGAACCTCTCTTTGCTATCTGGGTCACATCCAACCGGTTGCCAAGTCCTGCAAATTACACCGCCTTATTAATTCCCACATTTGTATTCTCTGAAAAGCCCTACTCAGGCTCCCAGTATTTCATGCCCCACACACAAAGTTCTAAATCATAGAGTATCAAAATCTTCTATGGAGCTTTATAAAGGGCACACTCCTCAGTCCCACTTCTGGAGACTGTAAATCCACAGATCTGGGATGGGGACCTGGCATGGTTATTTTTTAAAGGCTCTACAGACAATTTTGATGTATAGCTCTCTCTGGTTGAAACTACAATATTCATCCTCTGGTCCCTCAACCCCCTCCCTCCTGACCATAGTTGACCATTAAACACTGCTGCCCAATGCATCTTCACTGTGAAGATGGTACTACACTCTTGACCTTTGGGACAGAATTTAGAATCAGAACAATAACTAGAGCATATACTCTTTGGATGGCAAGTGATGAGGTTAATGATACAGTTGGAGAAAATTCTAGTCTGACTAACACTTTCATTAGAAACTTGGTTGCTCTGCTTTGTTGGCTAGGTGTTTGTTTCTCAAGCTTCTCTCCATCCTGGTCATTGCTATCCTCTATCACTAAGACCACTGGAATAATCTTTTAACCAGTTTCCCTACCTTCTGTTTTACTTCCTACTCAGCACTGTCACAAGTGAATCCGTTCTCTGCACTGCCCACAAGTGAAATCATTCTGGACATAAGTTCTAGCAAAACATTAATTATGTTTAAAATTCTACAGTGATTTGCCAGTACCTTGCGATAAATTCCATACTCCTACCAAGACCCAGAGTTGGCCCATGACTAATTCTCTAGCCTAATGGCTGGCCTTTCTCCCTTATGTCCACTAAGCTCAAGGACTCAGTAAAGTTCGTGTAGGTCCACAAATGCTTTCTGCTTCTCACCCCTGCACCTTTCTTAATTTTTTTTAATAGGGATGGGGTCTCACCATGTTGACCAGGCTGGGCTTGAACTCCTGGACTCAAGCGATCCTCACACCTTGGCCTCCCAGACTGCTAGGATTACAGGTGTGAGGCCATCACAGCTGGCCATCCCTGCACCTTTCAACGCACTGTTGAAAGGTTGAAGATATTCTCTCCCACCATCTCCATATCCCCTTTACCTTTCATCTGACCTATTTACCACTCATCTTTCAGCTTTCAACCTTCAACATTTCCTCACAAGTCCTTCCCTGACCTTTTTTTAGTGTCAGCCCCTTTACAGTGTGCTGGGATGGCATCCATACTTCTCTTACCATCTCATCATCTTAATGGCTCCCTTAGTGTCTGTTTCCCCCATTAGACTGCAAACTCCCTGAGGGTAGGACCATGTGTAAGTTTATCACTGCTCTATCCCCATGTCTGAAGTGGGCACATGGCTTGTGCTAGATACATGTTTACTGAAATAATAAATGTTGAGATCAGCAGAGAAGTAAAATATGTTGGTCAGCATTATTATGTGAAACTATTAAATAAAGAGTATATACATCTGTTGATCCAATACTCTGTGCTAGACATTTTTCTAGGGCCTTGGAGAACAAAAGAACAAGATGGGTTCTCTGATCTCCTGGAGCTGACAATTTAATGCAGGAATCAATGACTATAATCCAAGTCCACCGTAGCTTCAGTAAAGGTTATAAAAAGTGCTTATAGTTTTATACAACAACTCTGGAAAAAAGCAGTGGTGTAAATATCTAAAACAATGATTCTTGAAGGTGGGCTCAAACTATCCCATAGCTTTCCATATTTATTCTTTAGGGGCTGCCTGGGTTCCTCTCCCAGCTCCACTATTTTTTGTCTGTGCAACTTGGAGCAAGTTACTTAATTTCTCTGTACTTCAGATACATAATTTCTATTAGTACGAGGATTAAGAAATTAATGTGCTAAAGTGTTTAGCACAGTGCTTGTCACATACTAAGGGCTCAAAATGTGAGTTTTCATCATTATCATCAAGACTTAATACAGGTGGGTGCCGATGGCTCACACCTGTAATCCCAGCACTTTGGGAAGCTGAGTCAGGTGGATCAGTTGAGGTCAGGAGTTAAAGACCAGCCTGGCCAACATGATGAAACCCTGTCTCTACTAAAAATACAAAAATTAGCCAGACATGATAGCATGCACCTGTAATCCCAGCTACTCGGGAGACTGAAGCAGGAGAACCACTTGAACCAGGGAGGCAGAGGCTGCAGTGAGCCGAGATCACACCACTGCACTCCAGTCTGGGCAACAGAGCATGACTTCGTCTGGAAAAAAAAAAAAAAGAGAGAGAGAAAAGACTTCGTAGTTATAGGAAGTTTCTAAGAATTAACAAAATTTGATGTTTGTTGGTCACGCATAGTGGCTCATGCCTATAATCCTAGCACTTTGGGAGGCAGAGGCGGGCGGATCATGAGGTCAGGAGTTTGAGACCACCCTGGCCAACATCGTGAAATCCCATCTCTACTAAAAAATAAAAAAATTAGCTGGGCGTGGTAGTGGGTGCCTGTAATCCCAGCTACTTGGAAGGCTGAGGCAGGAGTATTGCTTGAACTTGGGAGGCAGAAGTTGCAGTGAGCCAAGATTGTGCCACTTCACTCTAGCCTGGATGACAGATCAAGACTCTGTCTCTAACAACAACAAAAAGAAACAAACAAACAAAAAAAAACAAAACAAAACAAAATTGATGTTGTACTGAAAAATTAGCATATTCTAGAGTTTATTAAAGACTCTAATTCAGTATTCTACTCAGACGACTGGCTGCTAGGCAATGCTTGTTAACGTATCAAAGTTTCTATTGCCCATGTACCCGCTCACATGTGGGTTGAAATTTTCAGGAAGTTTTCGGGAAGCACTTCTTGTCATTAATGTTGTCCTGAGACAGTTATATTTTTATTGTGACTCTCTTTGTTCGTTTAGCTATCAATTCCCATTAGTTTAGCTTCATTGTTACCTATTTAGTTTATTATTGGTGATCTGGTTGATTCAGAAATTATTAAATTGATGCATCAACAATATTTTCTTGGATTATAACTTTTCAATAATTATACTTTTAAAAAAGTATACCTTGCAGTTCAAATTTAAGTGACTGTACTCCTATTGGAAACACAAATGGAAATCCTTCCTTTTTCCCTCTCAATTGCTTTTATAATAACTCTTCATTGCTATTACTAAAATAACTAAATTATTTTACAAATAGAAAATTGAAGTAGGTGTTGTAGATGGGCAAAGGGGTCTCTTGCACGTTCTACGTAGACCTGGGTCAAAAAACCTTGGTCTGACCTGGTACGGTAGTTTATGCCTGTAATCCCAGCACTTTGGGAGGCTGAGGCAGAAGGATCCCTTGAGCTCAGGAGTTTGAGACCAGCCTGGGCAACATAGCGAGACCCATGTCTTAAAAAAAAAAAAAAAAACTAGCTGGGCATGGTGCACACACCTATAGTCCCAGGTATTTGGAGGGGCTGAGGTGGGAGGATCACTTGAGTCCAGGAAGTTGAGGCTGCAGTGAGCTGAGATCATGTCACTGCACTCCAGCCTGGACAACACAGCAGGACTCTGTCTCAGAAAACAAATCCCGGCTGGGTGTAGTGGCATATGCCTGTAATCCCAGCGCTTTGGGAGGCTGAGGTGGGCAGATCACCTGAGGTCAGGAGTTCGAGATCATCCTGACCAACATGGTGAAACCCCATCTCTACTAAAAATACAAAAATTAGCAGGGTGTGGTGGTGCATGCCTGCAGTCCTAGCTACTAGGGAGGCTGAGACACAAGAATTGCTTGAACCTGGGAGGCAGAAGTTGCAGTGAGTCAAGGTTACGCCACTGCACTCCAGACTGGGTGAAGAGAGAGACTCTGTCAAAAAAAAAAAACCCACAAATCCTTAGAATAAGAAACAAATGATTCACACGAGCACACACACACATGCATACACACACACACACACACAAATATACTTAAAACAATGTCTAGCACATAGAATGTACTATATAAGTGTTTCTGTTATTATTTAGCATAATAGCTTTTAACCTTTTTGTAGAAAAAAAAATGGAACTCTTTCCATGGTAGGTTGAGTAATGACCCTCAAAGATATCTACATCCTAATCCCTGCAGCCTGTGAATATTACCTTATATGGAAAAGGGGTCTTTTGAGATGTGATTAAATTGCAGCTCTTGTGACAAGGAGATCATCCTGGATTATCCAGATGGGCCCAAAATGCAATCAAAGGTTTTCTTCTAAGGGGTAGGCAAAGGCAGATTTGACCCAGAAGAGAAAGAGAGAGATGTGATAATGATAGAAACAGAGAGGGGTTTGAAGATGCTATACTGCTGGCTTTGAAGAGGGAGGAGCTGGATGGGGTGGCACGCACTTGCAGTCCCAGCTCCAGCTACTTGAGAGGCTGAGGCAGGAGGATCCCTTGAGCCCAAAAACTCAAGGCTGCTGTCAGCTATGATCCCACCACTGCACTCCAGCCTGGGCAACAGAGCAAGATCCCATCTCAAAAAAAAAAAAAAACAAAAACAAAAAATAAAAGAGGAAGGAAGGGACCATGGAACCATGAGCCAAGAAATGCCACCACAACTGGAACCACATAGAATTTCCAGAGGGACACAGCCCTGTGACCCTTTAACTTTACGTAGCCCAAACGGATTTTGGTTTTAGGGCTTCTAGAACTGTAAGAGAATAAACGAGTGATGTTTCAAACTAACAAATTTTACAGCAGCCATAGCACTCCAGCCTGGGTGACAGAGCAACACCCCATCTCAAAAAAAAAAAAAAAAAAAAAAAAGCTGAGAAAATAAAAACAAGCCAAAAGGTATGTATTTGTGTGCTTCAGGATTAAATTTTGAGATAAGACTAGCTTATACAATGCAGGAAGACTAAACAGATTGTACTTCTCTTGTATAATACTTTTATTACAATGTAAACGATGATGGTATACATCTAATGTCTGAAAGTACTATTGCCTTACAATACTAAACCGAGTAAATAATGCACCCACTCTACACATGAGGAATCCATTTTTACCACAACGAAAAAAATGATGTGACTTGCCCAACAAAGAGCTACCAAGGGATGTGGCTGGAAATCTCCTTCTGCTAAAACACTAAACAAGGACATGACCCAAAATGCATTCGTGGCTCCCTTAGATGAAAATCCTTTCCAGAGAGGAAGAGCACCTGTTTTTACAGTGAAGGGGAAGGATGTAGACGTGTCTGGGCGGGGAGCGGGTGCAGGAGATGGTTTTCACTTCCTCATTCCAATGTGAATGAGAGGCAGCCCACACAGCAGTCACTCTGGGAAATGTTCAGCTGCCCAAAGAGCTGTCCCCTCTCCTGCGTTCCTGTCTCCCCCATCTGCAGTCCCAACTTAAAGTTTAACCAACTTGTGTGTTTCCTTTGTCCTGATAAAAGGAAAGGGAACTAATCTTCATTGGCATCATCCTCTGTGCTAGCATTTGGCATGCGTTTTCTTACTGGTTCTGGAAGGCCAGGCCACATCACAGCAGCTATTTAAAAATCCAGGTCTGGAACTTGAAATAGTGAATTTAGTAACCATTAGCATAGAAGAAAAACAAAGCCATGAAACCTCCTTTAAAAACTAGACAAATTGCTAGTGTCAAATTGCTACAGAGAATTAAACATATATATATATATTTAATCATATATATATTTTTAATCATATATATACATGATAGGGAAAGCCTCAGGCCCAGCACAGATTCAAGGGGAGGAGACTGATCAGGTGTAGGTCCTGGGGGGCATGGCACATTGGAGGCCACCGCTGGAGCTGATTATGATAAGATATATGTATTTCGAGTATACGTATTTGTTTGCTAGGGCTGCCATACAAAATACCATAAACTGGGTGGCCGTAAACAAAAGAAACTTACTATCTCAAGCCAGGTGCAGTGGCTCATGTCTGTAATCCCAGCACTTTGGGAGGCCGAGGTGGATGGATCACGAGGCAGGGAGTTCGAGACCAGCCTGTCCAATATTTGTGAAACCATGCCTCTACTAAAAATAAATAAATAAATAAATAAATAAAAATTAGCCAGGTGTTGTGGCTGGTGCCTGTAGTCCCAGCTACTCGGGAGACTGAGGCAGGAGAATCGCTTGAACCCAGGAGGCAGAGCTTGCAGTGAGCCAAGATCACGCCACTACACTACAGCCTGGGTGGCAAAAAAAAAAAAAAAGAAAAGAAATTTACTGTCTGTGGAGACTAGAAATCCAAGATCAAGGTGTCTGCAGGCTTGATTCCTTGAAAGCTCTGAGAAAAAAAAAAATATCTGTTCCAGGCCTCTCCCCTTGGTTTGCGGACTGCCATCTTCTCCCTTTGTCTCTTCATGTTGTCATCCCTCTGCGTGTATCTCTGACCAGATTTGCCCCTTCTTACAAGGACATCAGTTATACTGGATTAGGTTCTACCCTAATGGCCTCCTCACTTTAACTTGATTACCTCTGTAAACATCCTATCACCAAATAAAGTCACATTCTCAGGTACTGGGGGTCAGGACTTCAACAGAGGAATTTTCAGGGTGCATGATTAGACCCATAACACTGAGGAACAACTAACAGTCTTTGATAAGCTTTGCAATACATTAAACTTTTACTTCCCTAGAAATAAGTTGATAATCATTTCCTCCTTGCATTGCACTTTTTACTATTTCTTGAAAAAAACTGGACATTTAAAATATCTTTTCTACTTTTTGCCTGTGTATGTTATCTTATAAATCAAGATTGCCATTGGCAACATAAAGTTAATGTCACGAAAAGGCAGAAATATTCAGTTCTAATGTTGTTCTGTCTGTTAAAGAGCCTCATATTCAGTTTAGAAGGAAATAACAGGAAACTTTAGCCTAAAAACAAGTGAGACAATTTAAAAGAAAACCTTAAGACCTCTAAATCAATATCAGGGCCCAAAGGAATTAAGTTTTATCATTCTAAGAAAACATGAAAAATAAAGCATCCTGTTGCTATAGAGTTACCTGATTATATCAGCTCCTCCTGAGTCTGTCATAGCAGATGATGTACCTAAAAACAACATAGGCCAGGCGCGGTGGCTCATGCCTGTAATCCCAGCACTCTGGGAGGCAAGGCAGGAGGATTACTTGAGCCCAGGAGTTCCAGACCAGCCTGGGCAGCAAAGGGAGACCCCATCTCTACAAACAATGATTTTTAAAAAATTAGCCAGCATGGTGGCACATGTCTGTAGTCCCAGCTACTTGGGAGGCTGAGGAAGGAAGATTGCCTAAGCCCAGGAGGTTGAGGCTGCAGTGAGCCATGATTGTGCCACTGTATTCCAGCCTGGGTGACAGAGTGAGATCCTGTCTCAGAAAACAAAAACAAAAGCAACATAAATCCAACTCCAAAAAGTGAAGATGCTACACTGTGGTGTTAGAGTCATTGGTATGATGCTTTTGAAAGCAAATCAACAAAAGTTGGTTTATACATTTTTATAACATGAATTAGCTCTTACATGATTGATAAACAGGAGAATGAGGTCAGTAGAATGCATGAATTATGTTGGATCATAGTTTTCGCTAGGCAAAGAAACCTGGAAGAGTGGAAGTAGCATTAATATTCTTCCGTAAGAAAGATGCAAGTTCTCAGATCAGCTGTTGCACATAGATCAGAGTCCTCTCAGCTTTATTCAAATAAATAACATGAGCCCCTGCTCCTCCCTTCTTCCCTAGAGAGGTGCATCGCACCTTTGCATGACTCTGGGCTTGTGGCAGTTTGCCCTCCTTGTTTACCCCAAAGACAGCCCCACTGGCTCAGAGCTTCACTTCCTTATGTACTGTCTCAGTGCTTAAGAATCCAGCATTTCTAGTGTTTTTGTGCATTTTTAATATCCCCTTTAGGCAGCCTCTGGCCTTGATGAGCTGTGTTCCTGTGCTAAGTTATCTCTGTTTGGAGTTGGTTCTGGAGTAGCCAGGCTAAACTTACATCATAACAGGCTGAAGGTCAGGCCTGGAGCAGGACTGGCTGAAGAAAGAAAATTTTTGTTTTTGTTAGTGCTCTGATTACAAAGCAGCATAGATTTTTAAGGTGTTTGCCCCAGGTCATTTTTTCCTCCATAAGAAATATTATTCAGGGAGTACGATTTTTCAGAAGACAAGAAGTCTCAGCAATGTCTATGTCTACTATTGTGCACAAACTGGCAACTCTACAAAAATTTTAAGTATATATTGTATATGACCAAGCATGCCTACTTCTTGTAGTCTATCCCTGTAATACTCATCTGCACACACAGGAGATGTGTACAAAGAGGGTCACTGCTGCTGCATCGTTTGAAAGATTATAAAATAGGGGGAAAAGCCCTACATGTTCCATTCTCATTAGGAATTTGCTTATATGAGACATAGTATCTCATATAAGACATGCACCACGAAATAACATGCAACAATTTTTTTAAATGCAGCTGCATTATATGTAGACTAGGAAGATCTCTAAGACACGTTGTTAAGTAATACAAAATAAAAAACTAAACACACAATATGTATTTTCTACAATTATGTATGCTGCATATACATATATACTTGTGCACATATATGTATGTGGATATATATTTGTACTTATATATGTGTGTGTATATGTGTATGTATAGATACATGTGTATACATATGCATGAAAGTATATAGGAGATAAAAGCTGTGCAAAGATATGATTCTCTCTAAAAGAAAAAGAGCCAGAATTGAGGATGGGGAACAATCTAGAAATGACTTTGTTTATTTATAATGACTTAATTTTTTACCAGGATATTATATTCATTTTTACATGTTTAATAAAGATCTAATATAAAAATGTAAGAGAAGCAACACAGTGCAGTGGCTGAAAGCATAGACTCAAGAGCCAGACTATGAATTTGAAGCCCAGATTTTTTACTTTCTACCCATGTGACCTTCAGCTATTTATCTTCTCTGCCTCAGTTTCCTCAATAATCAAGTAAGAATAATGTTTCTACTTCAGAGTGTTATTATGAGGGTACAAGTATTTTTAAATAACCTAGAAAACCCCTGATGCACAGTAAGCATATTTGTTAGTTTTTAAGTGTTTAAAATTATAGATTAAAAATATTTTCTGAACTAGAAAGAATGATAATATGGGATTTGCTGAATAAGGGTGATTAGGATATGGCCATTGGGAGAAGGGATAGGAAATTGTAACACAATACACAACCAGATTATCTAAAAACCCTCTTCACATTTGACTTTTTTGTTGTTGCTGTTCTCCCCAGCCCCCGTTTCCTTGCTGAATTTTTCTTCCTGTTCCTTTTCCTGTGTAGAGGTATCTACCCCCACCGGGGTTCCTTCAGTTTGGCATCTCCGTTCAGTATTGCAAGGGCCTGGCCACCAAGGAACAAAGGATCTCAAGTAGAATCAAAGGGTAAGAGAAAAGGGAATGTTGCAGATACACTTCAATTTCTTTCTTTCTTTCACCTTGACATATTGATCATCTTTTGCCTTTTCCAAGAACAGATGGCAGTTGCCTCAGTGCCAAAGGTGACAGAGCACGTAGTGAAGCTTCTGTAAATGCTCAAGGCGGCTAAAAAATGAAGCCCTGTCCAGGTCCTACCTACCTGCTAGTGGAGTCCCCTAGGATGCACAGGGAAGGGTGTGGGAAGGGGCAGAGCTTTCACCTGAGCAGCATACACACATCACAGCCTGATTCTGGGAGAAACAAGGCCACTCTCTGCCCCTCTTCTACCTCTCAAGTCTCCAACAGCCTGTTGGGGAGACGGGGCACCATGGGGGCCTCCTCTGCATGTTGCTGATCGCACAGAACAGAACAATCCCTCTCCTGTCTTACTCTGCATGGCAAGTCAGGCTGATACTCCCCAAATCTCTCCTATCTGTTGCAGAGGGGCTATAAGGAAGGCAGGACGGGGATAATGAGACTTAGGGAAGACCCAGTTCTAACCCCTTCCCTTACTCTTCATCTCTTTGCAGGGTACCCATACACTAAAGAGAAACTAGCCATTGACGGCAGTGGCCAGAAGTCATTTAGTTTAATCTTTTATGTTTTAATCATATATATAACTTTTAAGGAATAACTTTTCCCTATTTTACAAATTTAATTTTATAATTTTGTATTTATAGCATTTTAAAGCTAATTTCTTATATCAGAAAATACTATTAAGGTTATCATAAGAATTATTTATTGTTTATCTTATTGGATAACAGTCATTCTTTAAGTATTGCATACACTATTTTGCTTTTTCGAGAACGGAGTCTTGCTCTGTCGCCCAGGCCGGAGTGCAATGGCTCTATCTCGGCTCACTGCAACCTCCGCCTCCCGGGCTCAAGCGATTCTACTGCCTCAGCCTCCTGAGCAGCTGGGATTACAGGTGCCCACCACCACGCCCGGCTAATTTTTATATTTTTGGTAGAGATGGTGTTTCACCATGTTGGCCAGGATGGTCTCGAACTCCTGACCTTGTGATCTGCCCACCTCTGCCTCCCAAAGTGCTGGGACTGCAGGCATGAGCCACCATGCCCGGCCTGCATACTCTATTTTATTGTCCTTACCAGCTCATTCAAAATTTCTGTTTATCTCTTTTCACATTGGAAACAGAAGGTGGTGTCTTTAGAGATACCAGCGTGTGCCTCAGACCTGGAGATATACGTTCTCTCTGCCAGTTGGCCTTAAACAGGTCTTTTTTCATACTTTAAAACAGATTACCATGGTGATCTCAATTAAGACCTAACTGCAGTCAGACAGGAAAAACTGAAGGCTGCATTTTGAACCATTCAGGTTACTTAGGAGATGCTAAGATCAAATAACCCCAAATAAAATCCATGGAAACCATTCAAATGATGCTGCTATCTTGTTCTCAAGATCATTCTGTCTCTGTTTGGAGATTGTCTTATCTAGCCAGACCAAATTTCCATCATAATAGTCTGGAAATAAAACCTGGAGAAGGGATGAAATGAGGCAAAGAAAAGAATAGCAAACAGAAATGGGAATTTCATTCTCGATAATGGACGGGTCTCTAGCCACTCACTGGCTTTGCGGCTGCCAAGCCAAGACCCTCACTCAGATTGTCAAAGTGGCAGGGAACCCGGGTTGGTTGTAGAAGAGGCCCCCAGCATCCATGGCCCATCTTGCCCAACAGAGCTCAGACTGCTCCTTTAAAATTAAAGATGGCTGGGCGCGGTGGCTCACAGCTGTAATCCCAGCATTTTGGGAGGCCGAGGAGAGAGAACTGCTTGAGCCCAGGAGTCGGAGGCTGCAGTAAGCTGGGATAGCACCACTGCACTCCAGCCTTGGTGACAGAGGGAGGGAGACCCCATCCCTTAAAAAAGAAAAAATAGAGCCTTAGAAAGAGTGGTGATTCATAAGGAGAAGCGTGAATGCATTTCTTCATGTTCCCTCTAAAAGAACAGACAACTGCCCTTATACTGGCTGCCTTCTGAGTCTTTGGGGGGTTTGGCAATTAAAAGCGATTTTGCAAAATCTGAGCACCCGTGTTGAAAATGAGCTTAAGCACAAACTAATTCATCACTTAGTGAGATAAATACATAACTCATAAATTTTTCATTATATGAGTGAGAGTTCCATTTTTTTAAACTAGCTTTTTGCCATGTTCACAAATCTTGATTAAAGAATCCTCTGAGTATTATAAGATAGAAACGTCTTTATTTTTTGAATGGGCCTTACTACTGGCCTTCAAAGTTCTGGAGCACAAATAAAGAGTCCCCCAGATAGAATTCTGAGTTCATGAGGTTTATTTCTGTTGGGTGTGCTACATGTTACAGATACTCCCATTATTGGGAAGCTGGTGACCTTTTGGCTAGAGAATGTCTTGACACTCTAGGGTACTCATTACTGGCAGACTTGATTTGCTCTTGAAAGAAATCACAAAGGCATGACACCTCTTCCCTTTCCACTTCTCCTCACCCAGACCCCAAAGAGGAACTGAAAGAGGAACACGCGCTGTTAGAGTAGAGATGGAACAGTGAGCACGTGTGCAGGCCTCGATACTCGCCTACAATACCTGTATGTACTCTACATTCTCTAGCCTCAAACCAGTGTCCTCAAGTCATGATATCTGTTCTCTGTCTTCATTACTCAAGACTAAGCAGTTAAGGTACTTCACAAACAGGGATACCTGCCATTTAACTGAATCACAATAGGAGTTGATATGACTGAGCTCTTCTTGTGTGCCAAACCCTATTCAAAGTATGCTCCAGCTGTCTCAAGAGAAGTTAATTTGCCAACAGTGACACAGCTAATAAGTGGTCTAGCTGTGACATGAACACCAGCAGTATTACTCTAGAACCCAGATGCTTTTCATCTTTATGCCATTCCTTCTGCCTTAACTTTATCTCAATTTCTTCTACCTTATGTAAAAGGATGTTGTGAGGATTCAAAAAATAATAGGAGAACACTTGATACAGTGCCTCTCAATGCCCTGTTAGTTGCTATGGCTAGTTGAGAGTTTGCTCAGTCACAGGGCTAAGTGGCTGAACTAGGACCCCCACCCTAGAGTCTGTTCCCAGAGTTCCCTCTAACACCAACCCCTCCTGCTGCTCTGCGTCAGTGACAGCACAGATAACACACCAGCACAGTTGCTGGCAATAATTGAGCACTTGGGAGATGTCAAGCTTGTTCCTCTCCCACATCTCCCTCCTTCTCCTCACTGAAAGACAGAGGCACAGAAACATTCTTATATAAGGTAATGAGCAACTTCGAAAAGAGAAGCTTGATTCAATTGCACTTTATACTTCCTTTCTCACTTTTCATGCAAGACGGAAAGTAACGTCCATGAAATAGAAGACACGATTTTTAAAAATGTATTCATGCATTTGGGCAACAGAGTGAGACTCTGTCTCAAAATATATATATATATCTCTCTCCGTGTATTTGACTTCTTTTTCCTCCCCCATTATTGACATGCTTCATGCTATTGAAACTGCCAGGACAGAATGTATCCTTAGTCAGTCATGACGCCTCATGTGCCTCGTGTCAAACATAACGCATAGATTACTCACACACCGACAATGCCATACGTTAAGCACACTGTGCGTTTAATTGTGCAATGGCATTTGCTGTAAGGATGACCATTCAGGTTTCAGTTTTGAAGGAAGTTGGCAATTACTTGCTATCTCTTTAGCAATAGAATAGTGCACTTTTTGCTTTTTCTCCTTAAGAAATCTTGTACTGTACAAATTGTGGAACACAGTCATCTGACTTTGTCCTCTGTTTTTCTCCTTGTATGAATGCTATGAAGTTATCTTTCTTTTCTTTCCTTTTTTTTTTTTGAGACAGGGTCTCACTCCCATCACCCAGGCTGTAGTGCAGAGGTACAATCATGGCTCACTGTAGCCTCAGCTTCCCAGGCTCAGGTGATCCTCCCGCTTCGCCTCCCACGTAGCTGGCACTACAAGTGCATGCCATTACACCCAGCTAATTTTTTATATTTTTAGTAGAGATGTGATTTTGCCATGTTTTCCAGGCTGATCTGCAACTCCTGATGCTTGAACTCAAGCAATCCGCCTGCCTTGGCCTCCCAAAGTGTTGGGGTTATAGGCATGAGCCACTGTGCCTGGCTCCCCAGAGTTATCTTTCAAATCATGAGGAGATCACGCTTCCCCTCTTGGCTTTTCTTGATTACAAATCAAACTTCAATATTTCCAAAGAAAAATGTAGGAGCTCAGAGTCTTTCCAGGGGGAAAACAGCACATGGTTCCATTCCTCACTACCCTCTGGTCTCTCTTCCCTCTTCCATTGCCACCTCCTGGGTCAGTCAGAAGCATCTCTGGAGTTGTGAGGATATTCCTGGTGTCCCCCATTCCCAGCAACTCTGAATATTCTTGCTTTTATGTTTTGAAAACATGCATCTGGTGTAAAACCTTTTATCTTGTACATCTCAGTACTTGAAACACTTCATTTAACTCATTACATATGTATCTATCTCTACTGGAGACCATTTGACCTCCTGAGAGTGGAGGCCATCATGTTCATCTTTGCATACACAGATCCTCCACTGGCCTAGCATGTGGTAAAGAGATATGAAATGCTGTTGAATAATGAATTATATGCCTAGAACCCATGTGGCTCAGTACTGGTGGTATCATGTTTAAGAAATACACTTCAACTGGCAGAAATAATTACAAATATTTTAAATTATTCTTTACTCAAGTATCTTCCAGGACATTTTAAAAAATACAAACACGCGGTCCATAGCAGCTCTTGCTAAAACCCCCTTTCTTCTTTTACTTTTTTTTTTTTTAAAGTTATTGTTATTATTTTTTAGAGACAGGGTCTTGCTACATGCCCAGGCTAGAGTGCAGTGGCTATTCACAGATGACCATGATAATGCACTACAGCCTCAAACTCCTGGGCTCAAGCAGTCTTCTTGCCTCTCAACCTCCCGAGTAGCTGGGACTACAAGCATCGCTACAGCCCCCAGATCTTATTTCCTTTTTTCATACACACAACTGCTCCAACTCAGCCTTCCTTACGACCTCCCTCCAGAAGAAAAATACTTTCCCTACCCTCAGCATACCAAACTTTTTTCCTTTTCCCGTCTTCCTCAATAATTTATGTAGATAGATTTTTTCCTTCTGGCTTAGCCAGAAGAAATTCTTCCTTTTCTTAAGGGTACAATGCTGAAACTGGATTGAAAAGGATAAGATTTTTTTCTAGGGCTTTGGAGAAGAGAGAAAACATGTCAACACTCTTACATTCATACTTTTATCCTATTGCAGCTATAATAAAAGGCCATCAATCCAATAGGAGGGGAAGCAGCGGGGAGTGGTTTGTCTTTAAAGCCAGTGAAGAAGATCTTGGCACGTGCTTGCCTGTGACTGTGTTCAACAGCTTCAAACACATGAGTTTGCTAAAACTTTTACCAATGCATATCTCTTTTACATGTCCTTGGAGGAAGAAGACATTTCTTAAATCTTCCTCATTGCAATGAGCCAAGATCATGCCACAGCACTCCAGTTGGGGTGACAGATTCACACTCTGTCTCAAGAAAAAAAAAACCCAGACTCTCCCTGAAGAGGACTTTTCTGAATGCAGGAAAGTTTACATTGGTTCTGATATGCTGTATTCTATATAAACATTATCAGCCAAAAGAAAATTCCTTTCATCAAGAAATTGGCCATCGTCTCCATTATCTCCCATTGCACACTCCACTCTCAGGATTTATTAAACTAGGTTAATTCCCACTGCATCATTGTCGGATATATCTTTGACTAGAATGGAATAAGGAGCAGGTGATATCCTAAGAATTCAGAAGCAATTTCTTTGGCCCTGGTGGTAGATGAGGACAGGCAGTGTTAGGTCTCCATGTCTGAGAATTAATAGATAACAGTACATTGTGTTAGGTCACGTAGGTTCTAAAGACCATGCAGGCTAAGTATGATCACTTTTATGCTTGTTCAAATTTTTTTTTTTTTTGAGACAAGGTCTTGCTCTGTCACCCAATTACTCTTGGTGCAAAAGTAATTGCTATTTGGCCATTAAAAGTAATGGCAAAAACCACAATTACTTTTGTATACATATATGTATACATGTAATGTATATGGATATTTGTATGATATCAATACATGTGCATGTAGTATATGATAGCAAGTTTTTATAAGTCTCTACTGCATACAAAGTTACTTCGTGTAGGCTTTTTTTCCCCCAAACATTGTACAACATAAATTTAGCATTATTAGCCAGTTTTAGATATAAGGGAACAAAATCAGAATTTAAGTTAACATGTCCAAAGTCATACCCTTAATTCAAATGTTTTTTCTTTTGTACTATGGACCTTGTGGTCTCCATTCTCCATTCACTAGTATGCTTGTCTTAACCCTCCCTGCTAAACTGAAACTAAGGAGGGTTACAGACTTTGTTTTTTTTTTATTTGAAACAGGGTCTCACTCAGTCATCCAAGATGGAGTGCAGTGGCTCACTGCAGCCTCAACTTCCTGGGCTCCAGTGATCCTCCTGCCTCAGCCTCCCAAGTAGCTGAGACCACAGGAGTGTGCCACCACACCTGGCTAGTTTTTTTATTTTCATTTTTTGTTGAGATGAGGTTTTGCTATATTGTCCAGGCTGGGCTCGAACTCCTGGGCTCAAGTGACCCTCCCATCTCAGCCTCCCAAAGTGCTGGGATTACAGACTTGAGCCAACATGACCAGCAGGTTACACACTCTTATCTTTTACACTCTGAATGCTCAATAAATATTTCTCAGCTGGTCTGAAGGTAGTGAATTGTTACCATTGATTGTCCAAGATCAAGCTTCTTGTTCTACTCTTCCCCCATTCTTGCTACTGCATTTGGCTAGTCTAAAAAATAAAAAATGAATCTTTAAAAAAATAAATATTTCTTGAATTCATAGGTATATTTAGCCCTCCAGGATTTTGTGTGCTATTTTATGGTGTACCTGTCTGTTTGAATACTGAATATACCCTTTTGCCCTTTAAAATGGACTAGCATCTCTTTAGAAACAGAATAATAGTGCCAGACATGAAAGAGATCATCTCAGTAAAGACTTAGTTGTTCTCTCTGAACTAGTAGAAGAAAGTAGAAAAATCAGCCACAGTATACTAGATGAATAAACCTCCAAATGTGAAATTTTTAGTCAAATTGACCAACTTCCTGGTTGGTTAGAGGTGACTTCATCGTGCCTAGAAAGGTACTGATATTTAATAGACCCTTTAAAAATGTCAGCTTCATTAATTAATTAGTTGCAACTACTAAATACCAAAGAAAGAAGTCAATTTGGCCAAATGTTTTAAACAATAATTCAGTTAAATGAAAAGACATTTATTTAAATTAATTTGTTGTTAGAGTGATAAGAATGAGTTTATCAGTCAAAACATCTGATCTACATGTAAACTCAAAAATGGTTTGAAAAAGATCATCTCATTCACAGCAAATACCCTTTCAAAAATTGTTGACATGGTTTCAGGGTAAATATGGGACTTGCTCACATGTACACTTCAAGCATCATTAAAAGGCATGAAGTTGACTTCACTTAGTTTTAGGAATAAAATTTTACTTTATAAAGTATTAATTTTTAAAAAGAAAACCAGATTTACCATTTGAATTATTTATGAAATCTGATTACCCAGACTACATTTCATTAGCTCACTCTGACCTTTAGATTCTGTTGAATGCAATGACTATTGACGGAGAAATTTTTTGAAGCCAGGGGAGTATGTTTGAGTGAACTTAGTACTTACTATTCAAGTACACAGACTATTCTAGAAGGAAAACAGCTGTCTAAGTATAGGGCAGAATTAATCAAAGATGTTGCTGTCTTTTCTTAGTCTTTAACAAGGTGTGCAAGTATGCCATTTCTCAAACACCTAAAATGTCACATGTTTTGAAAGTACACAAACTACATTTGTCAAAGGAAAGAAATCTAATTTCCATAATGTATGTAAGGTTTTCCAGATTTGCACAACTGAAACTCAATAGTCATTTTGCTATATGCTCACAAATTACCTAGTTGAAACTATTCAAAACAAAGTATTTTTACTATGCTCCTATGGCATAGTAGGTCAGATGGCATTTATTATAGGGTAAAAAGGAATGTTCCTATCTGCACTTTATTTAAATGCTTATATTCTCATTTATGCTTTGATTAAAGTGAGGCATGCCAATGAGGTAGGACTTGTCTCCCCTTGTGATGAAGAACCATGTTAAGCAGAGGAAAGACCTAGAGGCTTGGTGCAAGTATCTTCCCCCTAATCTCACCACCCTCAGGCAGGGATGCCAACTGGCTTATATTCCCCTAGCTGCATCGTGGAGCTTTCCAGAGACCAGAACCTGCCAGAATAGATAGGTGGGGTTACATTTTTTACTCTCTAGAATCAAGAATATGTTTCTTGAAGAAGGTGTGGCCTATATTTTAGGGTTGGATGACTAGCCCTAAACTATCCTTTGGGAGAAAAAGTCTCCACTTTAGGAACAAATATTTGCATCTCTAAATCTGGTTAGGAGTCTGATCTTTTTCGACAGAACAGAAAATGCTTTCATGCTGAAAATGAAATCTTTGCTTTATTGCTATTTTCCTCATAAAACCTCTCCTACATGTCTATCTCTTGCCCAGAAACAGCTTGATAATTTCTTTCATTTTAATTTTTATTTGTTAACATTTAATGTATTTATTAGAGATGAGGTCTTGCTCTGTTGCCCAGGCTGGAGTGCAGAAGTGCGATCATAGCCAGGAACAGCTTTAAGATATTAGAAATATACTTATCACAGTGTACAAAAATTACAGCGATATTACAAATTTCCTTTGCATGTGTTCTCACAATTTACTATGGAACATATTTTCCTTATAAAATATAGTACAGTAAAAATTTTAATTTACTACACTCAGGAATATATTAAGAGTACAATCTCAATTGTGAGAAAATAATAATAAAGGAAATTAAAGCCAAGATAGGCTTAGACGTTGAGTTGTTGGTTAACCTCACTCACTAGCTCAGAGTTCATTCTCACACACGGGCCTCAGCACAAAAACAAACCACTGCCAATCATGTGCCTTCTGGTCAAAACAGTAAACTTTAAATACTTGAAGAGAAGGATCAGCTGTGTTTGTTTACACATCTATCAGCCAAACAAGATTGTGAGTTCCAGGAAACCAGGGTGTGTGTCTTGTTTCCTGCACCCAGCACAAGGCCTGCCTCAAAATGAGGCTGCAATTGAATGAATGAATGAATGAATGAATGAATGAATGAATGAATGTTTACCTAGATGCTAGAGTAAGCACTCTGGGCTCTTCCAACTGCCATTTCTTACTGCTGACATTGTGATGTATTCCTCTAGTGTTACTTCCAGAAAGCAAGCAGACGGGCAAGCTGGCAGGCACCTTTGCGATCTCCTAGTGAGCAACAATGTTGTATGTAGAAAATCCACCACAAGTCTCCAAACTAGTCTTTTCCAATCACAGGTTTAACTAGGAGAAAATTCTGAGTGCCGAGAACCAACACCAGACTCGTTAGGAGATGCACTGTTCAAGTTGCACTGTTCAATTCAACATGCATTTTGTTAATACCTGCTGTGTTTCAGGCAGTGTGCCAGCTGCTTGGGATACAAAAGTAAATTATACATGAGAGAGAAAGAGAGGGAGAGGGAGAGAAAGAGAGAGACACAGACAGAGAAACAGAGAGAGGAAATGGATAAATAGCAAAGAGCTAGTACTTCACTGTGGATCTAAGGGAGGCCTCCCAGAGGTAAAGAGGCTTGCGCTGAATATTTCAAGATAAGATAGATTTATCAGGACAAAGAAATGTGGAAATGAAATTGATTATTGATTACTGATCATTGAGTAGAGGCAAGGAATGGAGAGTCAACATGAAGAGCGGGGGTTTTGGCAGGTAGAGCAGCTCCATATCATGAGATAACAGAGGATGAGGAGGGAATGTGGGAATGAGACTTAGAGGAAGACAGGAGCCAGCTCGTGAGACCCTCATAGACGATGCTAAGACTTTACTGGGAAAGCTGTGGTTAAACACTAATGGATTACAAGTAGAGCCCATTGCACCTATCTCAATTTCCATGAGACCAATGACTCCTCCTTTGACCTCTCTTTCCCTCATCCTTTACCTCTGTATGTTTCTTACGCATGCTGGGTGTCCTCTACCATGCTTTGGAAAGTACCATAAGCAAAATGATCGTCAGCTTAGACGATCTAGTCATCTCCCACAGAGACTTTGGAAATGATTATATGGGACAAGACCACTTCCAGCACATTATGGCACAGTCTAGAATGCTTCAATAAAACCAAGGACATTCAGAGGAAGGATGCTGAAAGCATCCACAATGACATTCAATTTATGCCTAACAATTGACTTAATTCCACCAAGATCCAAAGTGGAGAAAAGAAAAGGAAGTTCACTTGAAAGCCAAGACAATTAACTCTTTCAGGACACTGCTTTATTTCACGAATTATCTTATTTTAGATAATCTTGTACTGTCTGGAAGCTGTGAAATAAAAGGGGATTTTTGATTAAGTGTCCTCAGGTGATTGTTTTGGGTCCTAGGATAGGAAGGGGCAAGGAGTGGTGATGATAAAAAAGGAAGGCCACAAGTAATATTAGTTCCAGAGTTGATAGCAAACTTCTTCACCTCAACAGTCTCTTGTTCTACTCTTACTTCCTTACTTCCTTCTACGGGTGCTCCAAGGAGCACAACCTGAGGGCTGTTGGTGGATGAAAAGGCCAGGCTGATTCATACTAGACTTGTGCTTTGAAGTTCACTTATGAGGTGTTATAAGCTCAATTGTATTTCCCCCTAAATTCATATGCTGAAGGCTTAACACCCAATGTGACTGTATTTGAAGATAGAGCCTTTAAGGAGGTAATTAAGGTTAAATGAGGTCGTAAGAGTGGGGCGTTAATCCAATAGGACTGGTACCCTCATGAGAAGAGGAAGAGACACCAGATCTCTTTGTGCCTCTGTTTCTCTCCTCTCTCTCTCTCTTTGCACATGCACAGAGGAAAGATCATGTAAGGATACAGTAAGTAGTCACGATCTGCAAGCTAGGAAGAGAGGCCTCATCAGAAACCAACACTGCTGGCACCTTGATGTTGGACTTCTAGCCTTCAAAACTGTGAGAAAATGAATTTCTGCTGTTCAAGCCACCGGGTTTGTTATATTATGTTATGACAGCCCTAGCCGGCTAAGATACATGAGATTTGAGGAACTTTTAAATTCTTAATTAGCCGGGCAAAGTGGTGCATGCCTGTGGTCTCAGCTACATGGGAGGCTGAGGTGGGAGGATTGCTGGAGCCTGGGAAGTAGAGGCTGCAGTGAGTCATGATTGTGCCACTGCACTCCAGCCTGAGTGACAGAACGAGACCCTGTCTCAATCAATCAGTCAATCAATCAATCAATTCTTCTCACTCCAGATCATTGCTTCTGCAGTCTTCCTTTCCCAGTGGCAACCACTAGAAAACATTGCTATTAATATACTCGAATATGGACAGATAGATGTAACCACCTTTTTATGTGAATGAGGATGTTCCACATATATTGTCCTGAACTTTGTTTTTAACTTTATTTCATATAAACTCATTTCATAGTAGATATATATGTAGGCCTCATGTTTTAAAAGTTGTGTCTAATACAATTGATAAGGATGCAGCATGATTTATATAACTTGTGTTCTGTTGAAAGGACATTTAGATTTTTATTTTTATTTTTAGCTAACTTATGGGGTTTTTGTTGTTGTTGTTTGGTTTTTGTTTTGTTTTGTTTTTTTGAGACAGAGTTTTGCTCTTGTTGCCCAGGCTGGAGTGCAATGGCACAATCTCAGCTCACCACAACCTCCTCCTCCTCCTGGGTTCAAGTGATTCTCCTGCCTCAGCCTCCCGAGTAGCTGTGATTACAGGCGTGCACCACTACGCCCGACTGATTTTGTATTTTTAGTAGAGATGGGGTTTCTCCATGTTGGCAAGGCTGGTCTCAAACTCCTGACCTCAGGTGATCTGCCCACCTCGGTCTCCCAAAGTGCTGGGATTATAGGTGTGAGCCACGGTGCCTGGACCCTGTATGGGTTTTTTGTTTTTTGTTTTTTGTTTTTTTTGAGCCAGAGTCTCACTCTGTCACCCAAGCTGTAATGCAGTGGTGCAATCTTGGCTCGCTGCAACCTCTTCCTCTGTAGTTTAAGAGATTCCCCTGCCTCAGCCTCCCAAGTAGCTGGGACTACAGGCACATGCCACCACACTTGGCTAATTTTTGTATTTTTAGTAGAGACAGAGTTTCACCATGTTGGTTAGCCTGGTCTCGAACTCCTAACCTTAAGTGATCTGCCTGCCTCAGCCTCCCAAAGTGCTGGGATTATAGGTACAAGCCACTGCGCCCAGCTGAGGACATTTAGGTTTTTGCAATCTTTGTGCTTCAATACAAATGATTCCATAATAAAACGTGCAGTCATCTTTGGCACATACACAAGTATATGGGTAAGATAAGTTCTTAGAAATGAGATTATAACTCAAAAGATATTTTCACTTTTAAATGTTTTACTTTGTAGATATCACCAAATTCAGACACTCTTCCAATTTTCATAAAGATCAGGAGGCATTTTATTGGCTACATGGCTATACCTCTCCATGATGTCATTATCAAAGGTCTTTCCTAAATAACTCCATACATCTAATGCAATATAGCAATCCTCTTCCTAAATGTCCTTCTCACTTGACCTAGGGAATAATCCTAGAATGGTGGGTCCCCAGCAAAGTCATCTAACATGCTGAACAAACAGGCCTTCCCTCTGTTACCACCCACGGCCCTGGGTCCTTTTCCTCTCCGCTCTGCTGCCACGGATATTATTTTGACTCAACTTTTCAGATTCTTCTTGGTTTCTACTGGGAATAGAAAAGAAAGGAAACAGAAATAGAGGACTGTATTTTGTTATCCCACACTAGAGAATATGTTTACATTTCTTGAATAAGCTTTGGAGAGAGGAGATTATTTTCATGAGGAAATGTTCGGTGTCTCCATGGACACTTTGAACACGGCTAGACTGCGTCAGAGGATAACATCAGGTTTGCTCAAGTGACTCGAAGGTATTTTAGCTCTTTCTTTATTCTCTCAGAGGAGCGATAGCATAAGAAACTTTTGCACTTGTAAACTCTACCAAAACACATTAAAGTGTAAGGATTTTCCCAACGTTAGCTGGATATTTTTCCTAACAGAAGTAGATCTGCTAGATAAGTGAGAAATAAACTCTAATCAATTCTCACTAGTGTCATATGACGTTTTAAACCACTATAAATTTGGTATGGGGACCCAAAGTATAAAAATGTCAGGAGGCGGGCGTGGTGGCTCATGCCTGTGATCCCAGCACTTTGGGAGGCCGAAGTGGGTGGATCACTTGAAGTCAAGTGTTCAAGACCAGCCTGGTTAACATAGGGAAACCCCATCTCTACTAAGAATACAAAAGTCAGCCTGGTATGGTGATGAGTGCCTGCAGTTCCAGCTACTTGGGAGGTTGAGGCAGGAGAATCGCTTGAACCCGGGTGACAGGGGTTGCAGTAAGCCGAGATCATGACACTGCCCTTCAGCCTGGGCAACAGAGTGAGACTCTGTCTAAAAAAAAATAATAAAAATAAAAAGAAAGTGTCAGGAGATTAGTTATTTATGAAAATACCATGCTACACCATTTTTATTTCTATTTTTATACATTATTTTATTCCTAACCACTAGCCTACTGGGGACTACACCATTTTATGTAAGGGACTTGAGCATCCACAAATTTGAGTATTCACAGGGTGTCCTGGGACCAGTACCTTACTGATATCAAGGGATGATTGTACCTACACACAAGTGTATACACACACACACACACACACACCCCATCATGTTGAAGCAGCCATAACCCACAACTGGAGGTATGTTGTATCTGTCATGAAAGAGCTAACCTCCTAACTGGGAGAAGCAGAGAAAGATCTAACAATTTATATCTTCCCTTCTACAGCACACCCATCACCAATAAAGAATAAAACTTGTTGGCAGGCTGGAAGGGTTCTTTTGTTTTGTCTTTGTTTTTTCGTTTTTTAGAGATGAGATCTCACTACGTTGCCCAGGTTATTCTCCAACTCCTGGCCTCAAAGCAATCCTCCTACCTCAGCCTCCCGAGTAGCTGAGATTATAGGCATGAACCACCATGCCCAGCTATGAAGAGGTTCTCTTGATTGGAAGAAGGGGAAGTCTCATCAGAAGGGTGTGGAGAGAGAACTCTAGGGCTGGGTGGGGAGCTAGCTGCATCTCAGTGGATTATCAGCTCCAAGAGCCAGGTGGGAGCTGAGATCATCCTGGCAGAGAAAGTCTGGCTGCCATTTGAGGGGCAACCCTAAAAAGTGGAACAATGTTCAGATGATGAGCAGCCAAAAAAACAAATATGCACTCTGAAAATCATGCACAGTACTCCCTTGGCAATGGAGGAAAATCAATTCCCCTAGTAGTACCATGGTTGACAAACCCATATTTGACAAGATAAAGCTATCACAGCAAGTAAGTTAGGGGAAAAATATTTAAAATGACATTACATACCTATTTTTAACTGTACAAAGGAGTTCTAGAGGACCTCAGTTTTTCAAATATGTTGGATTCATGAAAACATTATGAAGCAGCTATTCTAGTAGGTGACCCTTCTGCTGTTTAGGAAACATTGTTTGTGTTGGCAAGTGCGGAATAGAGTTTACCACACATTTTAGAAGGGAACCGTGCACCTCTTTTGAAGGGGGAAATTTAGAATCATTTGCATTGTCCTCTACTTCAAGTTTGAGCAACATGCTGGGGTAATCACTGACCTTTCCACACACAGTTACGTTTTATCTCAGGGCCTGGTCTACAAATACATAAGCAAGTGGTACATAAACAGACCTCCCTCCGCCTGACCCCCTGGACCTGTCCATGTGCTCTAGGAGAAAGGCTGCATAATTGCAGTCCTGATCTTTCGTTTAACTCAGTATACATAAACAGCATGAAAGATGTCCTTGGAATACAGATGGAAAGTCATGTTACCTCAGAATAGCACTTAGCCCAGGAATAAAGGATGTCTCCTGGTCCATATACGTTAATATGCACAGATTGATATGTGGAAGGTCAGTTGTTAGTTCTAAGTGGTAATATTTCGAGGAGTTTTGCTTTCTCTTATGCTTTTCTCTTTTGCTCATTTTAATAATAAACATGATTTTTATAATCAGAAAACAGAACTATTTTTAATCTTGGAAAATCGTATAACTATGTCACACCTTGAAATTACTAAAATGCAATAAAAATACAGAGTCATATTATCATGTTCCACCCAAAAACAAACAGTGACAGACATTTTCATGAAACATATTATATGAGTCTGTAGAGAACCAGGTGCTGTCTCATTTCTTGGGGGAAATAATTGGTTACATTCCTTCTGGAGCAATGTATATCCTGTTTTATTTATGGGGGGAAATAATTGGTTTCATTCTTCCTGGAGCAATGTATGTCAATAACATTAAAAGGCATATTCTAGATGGCCCAGAAATTCCACTTTTAGGAGTCTATACTAAGAAAATAATTAGGCCAGATGCAGTGACTCACCTCTGTAATCCTAGCCCTTTTGGAGGCCAAGGAAGGAGGATTGCTTGAGTTCAGGACTTCAAGACCAGCCTGGGCAACAGTGCAAGACCCTGACAATATTAAAAAAAAAATACAAAAAAATTAGCTGGGTGTGCTGGTATGTGCCCGTAGTCCCAGTTACTCAGAGGGTTGAGGTGGGAGAATCACTTGAGCCCAGGAGTTTGAGACTGCAGTGTGCTGTGTTCATATCACTGCATTCCAGCCTGGGGCAACAGAGAGAGATCCTGACTCAAAAAAAAAAAAAAAAAAGAAGAAAGAAAAGAAAAGAGTTAGATAAATATACAAAGATACACAGTTAAATGTTCATCATAGATTTGTTTATAACATCTTAAAGATGCAAATAATTGTGGCAGATAAATGAAGGTACATCACATAATTTAAAAATCCGCAGCCAATGTAATGATATAAATGTACGTTTTTAAAAAATCTGAAAATATGTTCACAATATTGTTATGTAATAAAAGCAGTTACAAAAGTTTTGTAGGTTTGTTTGTTTTATTCTGAGATAGGATCTTGTTCTGTCACCTGGGCTGAAGTGCACTGGTGCAATCATAGCTTACTGTAGCTTTGAACTCCTGGGCTCAAGTGATCCTCCTGCCTTAGCCCTCATAATTAGTATTACAGGTACATGAGACCACACCCAACTAATTCATTTTTTTTTTTTTGAGACGGAGTCTTGCTCTGTCGCCCAGGCTGGGGTGCAGTGGCCAGATCTCAGCTCACTGCAAGCTCTGCCTCCCGGGTTTACACCATTCTCCTGCCTCAGCCTCCCGAGTAGCTGGGACTACAGGCGCCCGCCACCTCGCCCAGCTAGTTTTTTGTATTTTTTAGTAGAGAC
>NW_012109964.1:200326-205914 GCF_000951045.1 Mandrillus leucophaeus | reverse complement strand
AAAAAAAAAAAAAAAGTAGTCTTTTCATTTTTATCTTTCTGTTTTTATTCAAGGATGATTATTTTTCTCTTTTTACCCAAGTATGATTAAAATGTAATCTTTATTACAGCACTGTTTAATTTAACCACCAGTCAGCTATCTTTATCTAGAATTCTATGATCTTCTATTGGCACACCTAAAAAGATTTTCTCATTTCTTTCAAAAGGCTTACTTGAAATTTGATATTACAAATCTGAGGGCCACAGTTTGTAGAGAAGGATAAAGTCAGCAGGCATTTATTTTTGTTTTCATTTTATGCCTTCCTCTTCAGTGTTCTTTAGGTGAATGATGGTTGGCTTCCGTGTAAGAGAAGAAAGACGAAACTGTTTTAAAAAGTTTCATTCAGGCACAGAATGTCAAGCTTTCAATCTGATTGACTGAGTCATGCCCACTAAAAGCAAACTGTAATTTTCATTGGAATAGAAATCAGTGTGATTTAACACATTTCCTTTTTGTGGAAGATTACATTTCACAACCTATAAGGGGATTGCAAGTGACAAAAAGAGCAAAATTCTCACCAGTACAATTTTATGATGAAAATGTCGATTTAGGTCTGTATTTTATAGAAGTAAACAACATCATTGAGGGCAAAGATTCTGCAAAAGAAAACTCAGCAGTAAATGCCTAGAGAGAGGGTATTGAGAGCCTCAAGAACAAATGAAAACTGAGTCCTTTTTTTTTTTTTTTTTTTTTTGCGGGTGTGGTGGGGGATGGAATCTCACTCTGTCAACCAGGCTAGAGTACAGCGGCATGATCTTGGCTCACTGTAACCTACGCCTCCCAGGTTCAAGCAATTCTCCTGCCTCAGCCTCCCAAGTAGCTGGGATTACAGGCATGCACCACCACACTCAGCTAATTTTTGTATTTTTAAAAGAGACAGGGTTTCACCATACTGGCCAGGCTGGTCTTGAACGCCTGACCTCAAGTGATCTGCCCACCTTGGCCTCCCAAAGTGCTGGAATTACAGGTGTGAGCCATCATGCCCAGCCTGAGTCCTTTTGGGTTTTTTTTTTTTTTTTTTTTTGGACTTTTTATTAGTCCTGGTAAAGAGAGCCTGAGAGCCAAGTCTCATGTTTAACCTTTGGGAGTTTCTCCTTTGGTGCAGTGAATACTTTTTTCTCCCCTCAATGTTTTACACTTAAGGTTTTTCAAATATTTGGGATCTCCAGATCAAATTCTGTTCTATGATTTGTAATCTTTTTTGGAAATTCTGAGGGGCTGGAAATAATGAGATAAGTGGTTTTATATACAGTTGGTAAATTAGAAGATTTGGGTGATAAGGTGTTATTTTGTATTGGTATTGATGCCTAGATATTCTTCTTTCTTTTAAATCATTTAGTAAAACACACCATAAAAATGTTTTAAAGAGCCAGGAGTGGTAGCTTACGCCTGTAATGCCAGTACTTTGGGGAGCTGAGGTGAGTAGATAACCTGAGGTCAGCAGTTCAAGACCACCCTGGCCAGCATGGCGAAACCCTGTCTCTACTAAAAATACAAAAATTAACTGGGTGTGGTGGTGAACGCCTGTAATCCCAGCTACTTGGGAGTCTGAGGCAGGAGAATCATTTGAACCTGGGAGGCGGAAGTTGCAGTGAGCCAAGATCATGCCACTGCACTCCAGGCTGGGCGACAGAGCAAGACTCCGTCTCAAAAGAAAAAAATGTTTTAAAGATCTGAGATTTACAAGACAAAATGTAGTATTTCTCTAATGAGAATGTTGTCAGTATAATAAAAATTATTATACTGTGTGATATTCTGTATATTATACTGCATACAGTATAACTAAAAACACACCACATTAAATAGCTGTTTTCTTTTTTTTTTTACCAGACTAGAGTGCAGTGGCACAATCATGGCTTGCTTCAGCCTCAACTTTCTGGGCTCAAAGATCCTCCCACCTCAGCCCCACAGGTAGCTGGAAAGACAGGTATGTGCCACCATGTCAGACTAATTTTTTCATTTTTTGTATAGACAGGATCTCACTATATTGCCCAGGGTGGTATAAGAGCTTTAGTCTTTATTGACATGGTTGACTGGCTTGTGTTAAACAAGAAATACTTCAGACATTTTTCAACTAGTATAGCATTTGAAGGCAAAGTGACGGGACACTTTTAGTGAGAATTTGTGAAGTACCAGTTGCACAAAATATGCATACTTACATAGATGCCATGTCTTGTTGATCTGACCAAATTGTTAGCAGATGGAAAGTCTTGACTGTGAGTTGTCCAGGTTTTTGGCAAGTTGAAAAAAAGAATTAAACAAAACTCACAAACAAAGCAACAAAAGAAGAAACTGAAGCAGATTTAGCGAAGCAAAAGTACAGAGTGGGAGTGGGCTCCAGCAAGCAGCTCAAGCGACCTGATTACAATGTTTTTTAGGGTTTTTATTAAGCTAAAACAATTTGGTAACACCCCCAGGTGCTCTTTAGAGGCCTCCAATTGGTTACACCTTATGAAGGATTGGCCCACAGCCAATCAGAGGCTGAAGTAGAGACTGGGCCCACAACAAATCAGAGGCTGAATTGGAGACTTGGTCCGGTGGTCAATCAGAGGGTGAAGTGGAAATGCCTGTCTTGTTATCACATGAGTGAGAATGTCACCTGTATACTGTCGAATCTTGCCTATAACTGTTTGCACCTGCTGTTCTTTTGCTTCTATCTTAACCCTTGGTTACCCTATTTCTCTATTCTTCTGCCTCAAAATGACAGCCAGTCATAAGCAATGCAACAACCTTGACCTTGGACAAAAAGATAAGCTGAACCAACTGATGTTCCTCATGAATTATAGCTAAGAAATACCTACCTAAAGTATTCAGAAAATAGCCAAGAAATGTTTCTTCTTTCCTTGAGAAAACTGAATGGTGGGAGTTATAGCTTGAAAGCATTAACAGAGAAATGGAACCAGAGAGGCTATGATGGTTATTGTGTATGCTTAAATTACAAGGGATCAGATACCATTGTTAGCAAAGAGGCTGATCAGTTGAGAAAGACACTAGACCAAATGTACAGAGAGAAGCAGAGATTCAGAGAAGGGTTTAGGTAGGGAGAAAAGCACCGGGCCAGAGCTTTTTTTTTTTTTTTTTTTTTTTTTTTTTTCCAGACAGGGCCTCCCTGTGTCATCCAGGCTGGAGTGCAGTGGCACAATCATAGCTCACTGCAGCCTCAGACTCCTGGGATCCAACGATCCTCCCATCTCAGCCTCCCAAGTAGCTGAAACTACAGGCATGTGCCACCATGCCTGGCTAACTTTAAATTTTTTTGTAGAGACAGGAGCTTGCTATGTTGCCCAGGCTGGTCTTGAACCCCTGGCCTCAAGCAATTCTCTCACCTTGGTCTTTCAAAGTGCTATGATTACAGGTGTAAGCCACTGCACCTGTACTGATCGGAGAGCTTGCTACTCTGGTACTAGTTTAGTCTATCTGAACCTTTGCAATAATTTCTTTTCTTTAAATATAAAAAAAAAAATTAAGTAACTCAAATGACTTCTGACCATAATTATCAAGAGTCAAACCACTAGGTTTGTTAGCAGAAAACAAAACGTGTTACATTTTTTGATATTAACATGCAATATCAAATTACATTCAAGAAGACATAGTCACCAAAAAACAAGTTGTCAATAGTAGCTTGTGTAGTAGACCTCTGTCACATAGGCTTGCCCATGACCCTGTCTCCTTATTCTCATAGTTCTCTGATTTTTTCCTTGGGGACTATTCCTCACACACTGTCACCTCTCCTCTGCCACCACCAACACCAGGGCAGGCATATGGCTTATATCTGGCCAAGCGGTGGATAGGTTTCAACATCCAGACCACAGTGATAGGTAATGGCATGAAAGCATCATATAAATATAAACTTAATTCTTGAGGGAAAAATGTGACAAATAATGTGTAATGAAAGAGGGAAAAGTTGCAATTTGTATTCAGGTTCTTCATAGTCTTCTAAATAAGACCAAATTCCAACTTTGCTATTAATTATCCAAGTGACCCTAGTCAAGTCTCTTCCTTATTCTGGGCTTTCATTCCTTGTATATAAAATGAAGAGTTCAATATAACTATGTTCAGGGTCTCCTAGGGCCTTTTTTTCTAAATCTGTAAACATAAGTTGAGAAATTCAGTCGTCATGTGAACACCAAAAGAACACCAACAAAGAGGGTCCTGGCCCTCAGGGAACTTGCAGTAGATAATTTTGAAGTAGGAAAAGTGTTTCACCACCTTGCCCTTTGTTCTAAAGTCTCTTCCTTATTTATTATTCTTTCCCAACCATTAAAACTTGCCCTTAGGTTTGACTCTTTCATGAAAAGACAAAACAAAACAAAAACACAAAAACTTGCCCTGCTTGATGACAAATAGTCTGAAAATAAATCTCTGCTAATGTTTAGCTTTATTCTTCCCTCAGAGAGGCTAGGGTCTTCTTTCCTTCCTTCGTTCCAGGAACATGGATACATTTGACAGAGGTCATCGACCACAATGTCCCCAACATAGAAAGAAACGTTTTGGCTGGGTGCAGTGGCTCTTGCCTGTAAATCTCAGCACTTTGAGAGGCTGAGGCAGGAAGATTGCTTGAGCCCAAGAGTTCAAGACCAGCCTGGACAACATGGGGAGACCCCATCTCTACAAAACAATTTAAAAATTAGCTGGATGTGGTGGCACACACCTGTAGTCCCAGTTACTCAGGAGGCTAAGGTGGGAGAATTGCTTGAATCCAGGAGCTTAAGGCTACAGTGAGCCATGTTTGCACCATTGCACTCCAGCTTTGGCAACAGAGCAAGACCCTGTGGAAGGAAGGAAGGAAGGAAAGAAGAAAGGAAGGGAGGGAGGGAGGGAGGGAGTTTCATTTATTCTTTATTTCCAGAGCATCTCAGAATGTAAGTGAAAGTGGAATGATTTAATGAATGGATGCAAGGTAGCACTGTTACAGTAAGAGCTATTTTGAGGAATCTTTTCCCTTCAATCATACTATAAGGATGGTCCTGGCTGCAGAACTGTTCATTCACTTAAAGCTAAAATAACCAAACTGTGGCTTCTGTATCAATTAGCTCTATTACTTGCAGAGTTGACAATGTGGTGACTGGTTGATTTAGCTTCTTCAGCTGGTTCAGCAACTCAGATCCACTGTGAAGGTCTCTATATTGTGATAGTTAATTTTAGGTAGCTACTTGACTGAATTAAGGAATACCAAGAGAGCTAGGAAAGCATTAATTTTAAGTGCATGTGTGACAGTGTTTCCAGAGGAGATTAGCGTGTGAGTCTAAGTGAATTAGGAGGAAGGATTCACTCTCATTGTGGAGGAGAACACCATTTAGTCAGCTGAGGTCCTAGAGAGAACTAAAATGGAGAAAAGGTGAATGTGGATCTGATATACAGATCTTCTTTTCCTGTTCTTGGACATTTTGCTGACCACATATTCTTCTTCTCTATCCTTGGACATCAGAACTCCAGGCTGATTCTTCTAAAAATTCTCTCTCATAGTATATAGTGTATTGGTTCTGTCTCTTTAGAGAATCTCGACTAATACAGATTTCAAAGCAACTTCAAAGTATTGGATCTTCAAA
>NW_012109964.1:196707-199921 GCF_000951045.1 Mandrillus leucophaeus | reverse complement strand
AGCTACTGCCCCTCCAGGTTGGATATCAAAGATAGGTGAATTAATTATTTTTTTTAAAAAGCTCTTGTTAAAATGTTATCTTCAGATAGGAGGCCTAGGGGATTTCTTCCAAGGAAGCATTAGCACTTTATTACTCTGCTGGGTGAATTCTCTGCTGAAACTGAAACTGAATTTTCTACTAGTTGACCACTCCTGGGACTGCTGGGCAGTGCAATGTTATTTGTTGTTGTTGTTTGATTGTTTGTTTTGAGACAGAGTCTCTGTTGCCCAGGCTGGAGTGCAGTAGTGCAATCTTGGCTCACAGTAAACTTCGCCTCCTGAGTTCAAGCGATTCTCCTGCCTCAGCCTCCCAAGTAGCTGAGATTACAGGCATGTGCCACCATGCCTGGCTAATGTTTGTATTTTTAGTAGAGACGGGGTTTCACCATATTGGCCAGGCTGGTCTTGAACTCCTGACTTCAAGTGATCCACTCACCTCGGCCTCCCAAAGTGCTGGGATTACAGGCGTGAGCCACCGCGCCCGACCTGGAATGGTTATTAACACCCATGTTCTGCAGCCTTTGTCCCGTTGCTTCTGGGAGAATTGAGCCATGAAGGAGCAGACACTGCAGTTGGGAGGCGGGATGTGTGGGCACAGTGCTTCTGAGACTCCATGCTATTTCCAAAGTGGGGCAAGTCCCAAGAAGACCAAGCAGAGGACTGAGTGGGAGAGGAGTGAGGATAAGGAGGAAAACACACCACTGTGAAGGTGAAAAAGCAGAAAAGGAGGGCATACTGCAGAAATGGGGGTGGAAATTGCCAAAGACTAACTAACTACACTTGGAATTTTGCATCAGTCAGATCTTCCCACTAAGAAATACACGGCTTAACTGCTCAAATGTCAAGCAGTCAGAACTCTATCAGGGTCAGCCGGGCGTGGTGGCTCACGCCTATAATCCCAGCACTTTGGGAGGCCAAGGCGGGCAGATCACCTGAGGTCAGGAGTTTGAGACCAGTCTGGTCAACATGGTAAAACCCCATTTCTACTAAAAATACAAAAATTAGCTGGGCGTGGTAGCTCACGCCTATAATCCCAGCTATTTGGGAGGCTGAGCTGGAAGAATCGCTTGAACCTGGGAGGCAGAGGTTGTAGTGAGCCAAGATGGCAGCACTGCACTCCAGGCTAGGTGACAGAGAGAGACTCCGTCTCAAAAAAAAAAAAAAAAAAAAGGGAAACCTATTAGGGTTGGAGGGGAGAGTGAGAGACCTGAGGGACAGAAAAACAAGGCTGGGCGCAGTGGCTCACGCCTGTAATCCCAGAACTTTGGGAGACCGAAGTGGGTGGATCATGAGGTCTGGAGTTCAAGACCAGCCTGGCAAAGATGATGAAACCCCATCTTTACTTAAAAAACACAAAAATTAGTCAGGCACAGTGGTGGGCACCTATAATCCCAGCTGCTGGGAAAGCTGAGGCAGAAGAACTGCTTGAACCCGGGAGGCGGAGGTTGCAGTGAGCCAAGATCGTGCCACTGCACTGTAGACTGCAGTCATGCATGACAGAGCAAGACTCTGCAAGAAGGAAGGAAGGAAGGAAGGAAGGAAGGAAGGAGGGAGGGAGGGAGGGACAGACATCATCTACCTCTACCTTATCTATCTGTTGAATGCTTTTCCTCCTCAGGTGGTCTGAGACTATCCTAGGGCTTAAAACCTGTGAGAATAAATTGAAAGCTAAAAATAGTCATCTATTTCACAGAGGAACTAATTAGATTAATTAGATTCTCCTTGTGTCATTTCTTGTCTAGGTATATTTGATTGTCTTTTGTTTTTTCAAAGTCACATTTAATTGAGTAGGTAGCAGTATGGGACTGGAAAGCCACCACAAACTCCTTATAGTTTCTCTAGTCTTTTGCAATGTCCTTTTACTACAGGTTATCACAAGTCATGATAATAATGGCAGTCCTAATTTCCCGGAGAGAATGTGCTCTAAGTCTTCCAAGAAACTAGAAAATGGCTAAGGATTTTAATATTTTTCTTCTTTCCTCTTAGTGTCCTATCTTGTTCTCAAAGCAAATTTTTATAAACTTGTTTTGGTTACACTTTAATCTTCACAAAAGCAGGGACTTTGTAGTTTTGTTCACTTTTTTTCATTCTGTCGTCCAGACTGGAGTGCAGTGGTGCGATCTCAGCTCACTGCAACCTCCGCCTCCCGGGTTCTAACAATTCTCCTGCCTCAGCCTCCTGAGTAGCTGGGACTACAGCTGCACAGTGCCATGCCGGCTAATTTTTTGTATTTTAGTAGAGATGGGGTTTAACTGTGTTGTCCGGGCTGGTCTCAAACTCCTGAGCTCAGGCAATCCACCCGCCTCAGCCTCCCAAAGTGCTAAGATTACAGGCATGAGCCACCACGCCTGGCCTTGTTCACTTTTTATTCCAAGGCTTAGGGTATAGTAGGCATTCAATAATTATATGTTGAGTAAGTGAATGAATGAATGAATGCATAAATTGTATAAGTGAATAGCATTTGGTACCAGTATATAAAAAAGGCCAAAGTAACTTACATTTTGGGGCTAGGGTATAGGTTTTGGTGTGAAACCACAACTTTAAGCAGCATGCCAAGGGCACGCCAAAAGATTGTTGTAGGCCAGGCATGGTGGCTTCCGGCACTTTGGGAGGCCCTGAGGCGGGCGGATCACTCGAGGTCAGGAGTTCAAGACCAGCCTGGCCAACATGGTTAAACCCCGTCTCTCCTAAAAATACAACAATCAGCTGGGCGTCGTGGCTGGCACTTGTAGTCCCAGCTACTCAGGAGGCTGAGGTGGGAGAATCGCTTGAACTGGGAGGTGAAGGTTGCAGTGAGCTGAGATCGTGCCACTGCACTCCAACCTAGGTGACAGAGTAAGACTTTCTCTCAAACAAAACAAAAACAAAAGATTGTTGTAGGGGAAAATGTGTGGTATCTTTCCTTCCCATAAGGGTCATAGCCAACACACCTATAACAAAAGACAGGTTAACAATAGAAAAGCATAACACATTTGTTTAACCAAAGTTTTAGGTGACATGGGAACCTTCAGAAATGAAGACGGAAAGACCCAGGGAAATCTGTCTATTTTTTAAAATAGAGATGGGGTCTCTCTGGTTTAATAGAGATGGGGTTCTCCTGGCTCCGCCTACCAAAATGCTGGGGTTGCAGGCATGAGCCACTGTGCCCAGCCTGTTTATTTTCTCGAGACAGAGT
>NW_012109964.1:193816-194616 GCF_000951045.1 Mandrillus leucophaeus | reverse complement strand
AAAAAAAAAAATCCATCTACCAGCGTGGATAAATTTTAAAATTCTGCCATGCCCAGTTTTCGAAGCCCCAAATGCGATATAGGAACAGCTGTGGTGTGAATTAGTTGGTCTAAGCTTTTGGGCCGCTTCCAACTTCGCTATTGCTCATGCCCTACAGGTCAAGGAAAGAAGTGATGTAATGCACTTAGCTAGGCCACTTTAATTACAATGGAATGGAGAGGGGGAGGGGTCACAAGCGGTGACAAGTTTAGCGCATGACTTGCCCTGGGGATGCAGGAAACAAAAACATCGACGACCATTGGCTGCGTTGGCTTCCGACCCGGGTCTCTAACCGAGCTCCAGGTCTGGAACCTTGAAACACGTTTCCTGGGAAAAGGGGTGGCGCTATCCCACAGAGCGTCAACCTTAAACACAAACAGCACACACACACCCACGCAGGCTGGCGGCGTCCTCCCTGCTGGGATGGGCGTCGGGCCCAGTGCTTGGCACACGATCCCCAGGAGCTTCCCCCGAAGGTTCCCCCGAAGCCAGCCACAGCTGCCCAGCTCGGCGCACAGAGCCCGCGGAGGTACCGAGTCCGCGGAAACCCGGACCTCCAAGTGAGCCGCGTTGTCGTCATTCATTCGCAGTGTCCGGAGCGTCCTTCCAGCCGGGAGCTGGGCTTCGCTAGTGGCGCCAGCGGTCCCGACACGGCGCGTTAAGGCGCGGCCACTTCGCTAGCTCCAGCAGGTAGAGACGGCAGGGGTCCTGGAGCTCCGGTCGGCGCCGCGGGAGCAGCAGCGCCCCAGCCCAGCTTGGCC
>NW_012109964.1:182630-189556 GCF_000951045.1 Mandrillus leucophaeus | reverse complement strand
ACCCGACCCACGGGCCCATTGTGCGCCAGCCCGCGGCGGCCAGGACCATGTGGGTGAACCCCGAGGAGGTGTTGCTGGCCAACGCGCTGTGGATCACCGAGAGGGCCAACCCATACTTCATCCTACAGCGGAGGAAGGGCCACGCCGGAGATGGAGGTGGCGGCGGCGGACTGGCGGGTAAGGACCCTGGCCGATCCCTGCAGGAGGGGAGTCGGGAGCGCTGCGGCGCCGCCCGCGGCCCTGGGCTGCAGGCTCAGGAGACGCCGCCCGGTCCCCTGGGGCTGGGCGACTCGCCCTGCCTCGTTGTGTGCGAGGCTTGGAAAGTCGTGCTGTTCAGGTTGGGCAGAGATGCTTCTTTTTTGACTCTGTCAGGCTTTGGGGCCCTTAGCGTACTGAGCGTTCTTTAAGTGGATGATGTTGAGGAGAATGGAAAAGAGTGAGTCTGGGGCGGAGGGAATGTATTATCCCCTATAAATTGAATGCAGCATTCCCTTCCCCTCCCCCCCTTAAAAATACTGTTTTCCAAATGGAGAAGACGGAAGGAAGAAGGTTAATTTTTACTCCACTTTCTTTACTGGCAACAGCAGGATCAGGTGTAAAATGCTCTTTTGTTTCCAGGGAAGCGATCAGTAAGGAACTGATGTGGTCATTTCCTAGATGAGTTATGACCGAAGAGAATGAATAAGGAAACAGGAATTCTTTTGTTTCACCTGATTAGAAATAAAGCAAAGCAAGCTGTCTGGTTCTAGTAGTAAAAATAATTGGCTGTATAACTGCATTTTAACTATTTTGGCTCAATCACATCTTCCCTAAACCCCCTTCCTTCAAGGTATTATTGTAATTGTTGCTGAAGCCATATCATATCATTCAGGATAATAAGATCAGTTAGACCTATATCCAAAGTAGTGCCATATTCGAAATAATCTTGAACTCATACCATACTAGAGAAATTGGACCTTCTCCCTCTTTGCGTTATTTAGAACGAACAGAACTGGAATACTTTGTACAGTGAAAAAGTTAGTAGAAGAAATAGTAGAAGTTTCACTAGGAAGGAGACTGCAAAAAAGAGATGAACTTTGACCTCCTCAGAGTTGAGCATTTATCAACCTCATATATCACCTGGGGTTTGCACACTAGGTAAATTGTTGCTTTCAAATGCTGTGCTATGAAATAAAGATTCTTGATATATGTATTTACTTATAATTATATTTATAAACTAATTTTCTCAAGATTAAAATTTAAGTGTCATGTGGTACAATATATACTGGTATGTTTGAAGGATCTTGCTTCTACCAGAAAAGATAAATGTGCAGAGCTCCAGGCCCCATTCTGGAAATACTGACTAGTGATCTGATACCAGGATTTTCCAGTTCACTTTGTAGAAGTTATCTAACTTTAAATGTTAATGTGTAATTTACAGGTCTAATATTGGAGTCAGCCTACATTGTCCTTTTTTTTTTGAAACAGAGTCTTGCTCTGTTGCCCAGGCTGGAGTGCAGTGGTGCGATCTTGGCTCACTGCAACCTCCTCCTCCCAGGTTCAAGCGATTCTCCTGCCTCAGCCTCCTGAGTAGCTGGGACTACAGGCATGAACCACCATGCCCGGCTAATTTTTTTGTATTTTTAATAGAGACGAGGTTTCACCATGTTGAGCAGGCTGGTCTTGAACTCGTGATCTCAAATTAATTTGCCCACCTTGGCCTCCTGAAGTGCTGGGATTACAGGCGTGAGCCACCTCGCCAGGCCCACATAGTCCTTTAAGCCTAGGACAATAACATAGAGTAGATAATTTACTGTAGTAAAAAAGAACGTTTCCTTCTGCAGTTAACCCTCCTACACCTTGTAAACATTAAGCATTCATTTACCTGTATCATTTGCAATAGGATGTGAAAAATTCAGGGATTCAGAGCCTTCTTTTTCTGCTTAACATTTGTATTGTGTTCTTACTGGTTTGTAGAGCTATAACTGACTACAGTCCACTTGAAATCTCATCTTGTCATCAATGACTTATTTCACATAGGTAAAATTACATCTTGTAAATTGAGAAATCACAGCAATTACACTTATTAATGGAATCATTGAAATCATTGTCATGGAAAGATTAGCACAGAAAGCTGTAAAAAACAATGAGTCAAAGTTGAGGACACTTAGCATTTTTTAAAAATTAAGATATTCTGGATTCCTGATTCTAAGCAATATGTATAGGCATTGATGCAATGAAGTCCTTCTTCTATTGTGGATGCATTTGATTGATTTATTTAACTCCCTTTGACAGATTTCATACATATACATAAAATTACAGACATCAGATGCAAAGTGCAGCGATCTAGTACAAAGTGAACACTTGGCAACCAACACCAGGATTAAAAAAATAGAACACTGCTATTGTGCCAAAAGCCCCCTTGTGATTCTCAGCCAATCATTGTCACCTCCCCCAAAGATAAAAACTGTCCTCATGGTTTTTTTTGTAAATACTTCCTTGATTTTCTTTATAGGTTTTCCAAAGAACATATCCCTAAACTCTATATTTTGGTTTTGCCTTTTTTTTTTTTTTTTGGCAAGAAATGAAATGGAATTATAGAGTATGTATTCGTTTGTGTCTGGATTCTTTTGCTCAGCCTTGTGCATGTGATATTCATTTTGTTGCTGGTGGTTGTAATTCATTCATTTTTCTGTTCTGTGTAGAAAACTATGATATGAGTATACCACAATTTATTTATGTGTTTATCAACTGTATTGTTGGTGGACCATTGGATGGTCCATTTGGGGGCATTATGGATCATGTGGCTGTGGTCATTTTGGGACATGTTTCTTGGTGCCTGTGGGCATACATTTCTATTTGCTCTATAAACAGGAGAGGAATTGCTAGCTTATAATGTATTATCAACTTCAGTAGATGATACCAAACAGTTTTCCAGAGTAGTTGTACCAATATAATCCCACCAGCAGCATACGGAAGTTTCCCTTGTTCCATTATGTATCCTTGTCAACACTGTCAGTCTTTGTAATTTTAGCCATTGTTGTGGTTTTGGAGTAATGTCACATCGCAGGGTTAATTTGCTTTTTCCTGACTGATGAAGTTGAGCATTTTTCCATATGTTTTGCCATTTGGAATATTTTGAGATATGATTGTTCAAGTCTCTTGTTCATTTTTCAACTGGATTGTCTTTTTTCTTACTAACTTGCAGAAATTTAAAAAATATATTCTGGGTATGAGCCCACTGTTACATGTGTGGCAAAATCTTCATTTGTTCCTTACCTATTTACTCTGTAAAGGATGAACAGAGATTCTTAATTTTTAAAATTCCTTAAGTCCTTTTTAGATACCATTTCCTTTTAGATACCATTTCCTTTATGGTTAATATTTTATTGTGTTCTGTTCAATAAGTCTTTTCCTGCTCTGTGGTTATAAAGACATTCTTCTATATTCTAGAAATGTAACAGTTTTAACCCCCACCTTAACATGTATAGATCACTGGGAATTAATTTTTGCATATTGTGTGAAGTAGGGGTTAAGTATTGTATTTTAACTTTTTTGTGGACATTCATTTGCCGCAGCGTGATTTATTGGGAAGGCTATTCTGTCTTCACTGTTCTGTAGAGCTATGTTTGTCATAAATCAAGTACCCATATGTGTGGGTCTGTTTTGGGTTTTCTAGTCTATTTCTTTTGTTTATTAGTATATTCTTGCACCAACACCACACTGTAGTTTTAATTTTCTTTTAGATTCAGGGGTTACATGTGCAGTTACATGGGTAATTGTGTACTGTACTTTTATAGTAAGAGTTTATATGCAGTAGATAAAGTTCTATTATCTTGTTATTTGTTCTCTACAGGTTTCTTGACTATTCTTTAAGTACAATACAGATGCTCCTCTACTTACAGTGGAGTTATGTTTCAGTAAGTTGAAAATATTGATGCATTTTTTTAACTTAAAATAGCCTCAATTTACAGTGAGTTTATCCAGATGTGACCTGATTGTAAGTCAAGGAGCAAACCGAATTTGTATAGTTTCTGCATCATTATAAACTAAAAAAGAATTTGTAAGTCGAACCATTGTAAGTTGGGACCCATCTGTATTTTAGAATCAGCTTGCAAAGTCTCACCAAAACAAAACAACAGCAGCAACAAAGATGTTAAAACTATTGAGATTTTGATTGACATTACATTGAGTCTGTAAATAAATTTGGGCAAAATTTTTACTTTTCTAGTATCAAGTCTTCTGGTCCATGAACATGGTATATTCCTTTATTTATTTAGATCTTTAAAATTTTTTCTCAGTGTTTTATAGTGTTCTTTGTAGAGGTTTTAAGCTTCATTTATTATATTTATTCCTAGTTATTTCATATTTTTTTCACTCTGTTGTATATTCTGTCTTTTTAAAATTTTATTTTCTGCTTCTTTTTTGCTGGGATGTAGAAATATAGTTGTTTTATATATTCACCTGTATCCAGAATGTAGCTAACTTAAGAAATGAATTCTAGTAATTTATCTGTAAATTCTTTTTTTTTATTTCCTACATAGACAACCATATCACCTGCTAATATTGACAGTTTATTTCTTTTTTAATTCCTATGCTTTTAAAAATTGTTTTTGCCTTTCTTGACAGGCTAGGACCTCATATACAATTATGAATTGTTGTGGCAATTGTACGTACTCTTATCCCTTCCCAGGTCTTAAAAGAAAGACTTTCAACATTTGTTCATTGTTAAGTATGGTAATTTTTGTAAAATTTTTTGTTTCTTTTTTTTTTATTTTTGTTCTCATTTTATTTTGTTTTCATTTTATTTTATTTTGAGGAGTTCTTATTCCTAGTTTGCCAAGAGTTTTTTATTATATTTGGATGCTGAAGTTTTAAGAAATGCTTTTCCATTTTTATCAATGTAATCATGATTTTTCCTTTATCCTGTTAGTGTGGTAACTTATAGTAACTGATTTTCAAGTGTTTACCTGAACTTGCATTTATAAAGCAATCCTAATAATATAGCATTATAGCATTATAATTGTAATATATTCCTGGTGAATTGAGCATTTTATCATTATGAAATATTCACATATATTTCCAGAATTGCTTTTGTCTCATTCTTATGGTTGGAATAGATTTATTTGGTTAGTATTTTTATGGTATCTCTTTTTCATACTTTTACTTTCAACTCTTCTCTATCCTTATGTTTTAGATATGTCTTTTATAAATAGCAGATAGTTGATTTATTTCCTTTTTATAATGTTTAATAATTTAATTATTTTTTTATAAATAGAGATGGGGTCTCACTATATTGGCCAGGCTGGTCTCAAACTCCTGGCCTAAACCAATTCTCCTACCTTGACATCTCAAAGTGCTGGAATTACAGGTGTGAGCCCCCATACCCGGGCAGTTGACTTTTTCTTATTCAATTTTGAAATTTTTTCACTCTTAATTGTATTATTTAGTTAATGTCCATGTGACTTGGATTTAAATCTGCTCTTTTATTAAGTGTTTTATACTTTTTCTAGCTATCTTGTGTTCTTTTTATTTTGCCTTCCTTGCCTTTTGGTGGGATATGGGAATAATTTTTTTTAAGTTACAATTTTTGAGACTCTATTAGCTAGAAGTCCTATATTCATTTTATTATTCTTTAGTGGTTATTCTGGACATTACATATGCAGTTTTGACTCATCAAATTATATTGTTAACCAGTACTTTTTTTTTTAACCTTTTTTTTTTTTTAAAGGAAAGCCAGGGTCTCACTATGTTGCCCAGGCTGGTCTCAAACTCCTGGCTTCAAGTGATTCTCGTACCTCAGCTTCCCAAATTGCTGGGATTAGAGGTGTCAGTCACTGCACCTGGCCATTATTTTTTATTTTTTAAATTGACATGTTAAATCTTTTCTCATGTAATGCAAAGACCATGGAATACTTTAACTCCCCACCCCCAACTTACATACCATTTTTGTTGTAATAGTGTATTTTAATTCTTAACATATTTTCAACCCAAGGACATGCAGTTATTACTAATTTTAAAGCCTATATTCAGTTGGATCTCTACATGTTTACCATTTTTGTTTTACTTTCTTCTTCCCTCTCTGGTGGTTTTTCTGGAATCCGTTTTCCACTGCCAGGAAAAACATCCTTTACTCTTTCCATTAGTGAGGACCTGCTTGTCACAGCTTTTCTCAGTTTTTGTATGTCTCCAAATGTCTTCATTATGCTTTCTTTCTTGAAGGATATTTTTATTTTGAATGGTTGGCACTTAATATCTTTTTAAAAAGCGTGGTTGAGACATCATTTCTTTTGAGTTAAACTGTCACTCTGAATTGTTGTTCTTTTGTGGGTAATATGTCTTTTTTCTCTAACTCTTTTAGGGTTTTCTGTTTGACTTTGGTCTTCTGCAGTTTTAGTATGATCTAGATAATTTGTGGATGTTTAAAAATCCTGCTTAGGGGTAGTAGGTGTTCTTTAATATGTCTTTCCGTGGGTTAGTAGACTTCTTATCCACTGTCTCTTCAAATATTGCCTTTCTTTCATTCCCTCATCTCTCTTTCTGGCACTCCAATTACATATATGTTAGACATTCTCATCGTATCTTCTATGTCTGTTACCTTTTAAGTTTTACTTCATTTTGGCTACTTTTTTCTGATCTCTGTTCCAAGTTAATAACTATCTCCTTAACTGTATTTAATCTGTTCAGCCCAACCGCTTTTAATTATTTTTTTAAATCAAAAATTTCTATTTGATTCATTGTCTAATTTTCAGTTCTTACAATTCTCAATCTTATTTTTTTGTCTTTTTTGAGCAAGTATGGTTCTTGTAAGGCCTCAATTAACTTAAATATCTCAAGCTCTTATAAGCCTGTTCTATTGTCTGTTTTTCTCTCCTAGTTTTCATTCATGCTCTGATGTCATTTTTTATGTCTGGCTACTTTTGATTATGAACTGGACATTGTACTTC